>NC_135996.1:2123582-2333582 GCF_053455715.1 Rhinoraja longicauda
AGATAGATAGATAGATAGACTAGCACAAGTGTGCCCGTTGGGCCCGTCCTCGTAGGGTTTCCATTGTAACCGGGAGGGGAGTGGGGGGAGGGGAAGGGGGAGGGAGGGAGGAGGGGAGGGGAGGGAGGGGGAGGGGAGGAGGGAGAGGAGGGGGAAGGGGGGAGGGAGAGGGGAGGGAGGGGGAAGGCGGGGAGGGGGAGGGAAGGGGGAGGGAGGGGGGAGGGGAGGGGGGAGAGGAGGGTAGGGGGAGGGAGAGGGAGGGAGGGGGGGTGTGGGGGGAGGGGGAGGGAGGGGGAGGGAGGGGGAGGGGAGGGGGAAGGGGAGAGGGATGGGTGGAGGGAGGGGGAGGGAGTAGGGGAGGTAGGGTTGGAGGGAAGGAGGGAGGGGGAGTTAGGGGGAGGGGTGAGGGAGGTGGGGAGGGAGGGGGGGAGGGAGTTGGTGATGGAGGGGGAGGAGGGGGGGAGGGAGTGGGGATGGAAGTGGGAAGGGGGGGAGGAAGGGTTGAGGGGGGAAGGGGGACCTCCCCTTTTCCCAGTACCCCTCTTTCCCCCACACCAAGCCCCCTCCGCAACGACCCCTGTTGTCCCCTTCCCCAGTCCCCATTCTCAGACCCCCCCCATTCTCTCTCTCGAGGCGTGCGGCGGAGGTGGGAGGGGTGTGAGGGAGGGGGGGAGGGAGCGGAGGAGAGGAAGGGGGGGGAAGGAAGGGGGGAGGGGAGGGGGGACAGCAGTAGAGCCCTCGTCACCCCGTATTGACAGGCAATGTCGTAAGTCGGGGAGCGTGCCCCATCCCCCCGCCCCCCCCCCCCCACCCCCAGCCGCCGAGCGGAGAGGCGACTGAGACGACATCTCCCGGCGGTACAGCTCTACCAACCTGAGTAATGTCAGATGCGGGGACGGGCGGCGGTGCACGGGTGGAGCGCATTCAAGTAAAGGTCGGGGGGGGGGGGGCATTAGTTAATGTTCCGCGCGGGGGGGGGGGGGATCTGCCCGCTGCGCTGCGGCCTGTGTGCGGTAACGGTGCTGGGCCCGTGCGGGAGGGGGGACGCGACGGATAGTGCGGCGGCGCGCTGGGTCCGGGCGATGGCGGGTGAGGGAGAGGGAAGGTGGGGGGGAGGGGGGGAGGGAGGGCGGGGGGGAGGGAGGGAGGGAAGGGGGTGGAGGGGAGGGGGGAAGGAGGGTGAGGGAGAGGGGGGATGGAGGGAGGGGGAGGGAGGGGGACCTCCCCTTTTTCCCAGTACCCTCTTTCCCCACCACCAAGCCCCCTCCGCACGACCCCTGTTGTTCCCTCTCCCTGTTCCCATTCTCAGGACTCCCCCCATTCTCTCTCCCCCAGACACAGTCTTACTCTACCCCACCCCCCCCCTTTCCCCAGCACACCCCTTTCCCCTACTCTCTCTTGCCCCCAGCACCAACCCCCCCACCCCCGCTTGTCCCCCTCCCCAGTCCCACTCTGCCTCCTCCCACCCCCACTCTCTTCTCCTCCCACCCTCCCCGTCGCCCCCACCGTTACTCTCCCCCACCCCCTTCCCCCCCCCCCCCCCCCCGTGGTCCCGGCGAAAAGCAATTACGGATCGTGCGTGGAGCAGGAGGGAGCTGCGGAGCGCGGCCGTTACTGTGGCGTTGCCGATCCCGGACTACTGGAGACGGATAGGGCGGCGGCGCGCTGGGTCCTTGCGATATCTGGGAGAGGGGCTCCCGGGTGTGGGAGAGAGGAGAGAAGCAAGGAGAGAGAGGAGAGGGGAGCCGGTGATCGCGGGCGGGCGGCTCCTCTAACGGCGTCCATGTCGTTGGTGCGAGTGAGGAGAGGCCGCGCGTGCGCACAGACGCACAGCAGCGCAACGCTGAAAACCTTCAATAAATCAGTTGGAGGGGGGGCAGCGCGAGCTCATCTCACAGGGGCATTGTGACGTCACACGCTGAAGGCCTTCAATAAAAGGCTTAGGAAAACAACGTTTTAACTTTAAAACAGTAACTTAAAAAATATACGACCAAATTAAATAAAAATATCATTTTCCAGCAGCGTTCAGCGTGGTGATTAAGGCGGTGCTACGGTTTACCGTTTTTCCGAAATCAGCCGAAATCAGTGAAACATATATACAAGCAATGCATTTATTCACAAGATCTGAGTTTTAGTAGTATACTAGGCCAAGTGTGCCCGTTGGGCCCGTCCTCGTAGGGTTTCCATTGTAACCGGGAGGGGTGTAGGGAGGAGTGGAGGGGGGAGGGAGGGAAGAGGGAGGAGGAAGGGGACGGGAGGTGGCAGCGTATTTATTTTGTTTCTATCAGTGGTCTGCTGATCCCGACACACGCTCCCACCCCCCCCCCCCCTCTCCGTGTCTCTGCCGCCACCCCTCTGCCATTGCGGCCGCCTGGGATGGTGAGGCTTGGATCAGTGTGTGTGTGGGTGTTGGCCGCGGGCTGCTGGCTCCCACGCTGCCACCTCACGGCTCCACTAGAAGGCGAGCAGGCGGCGAGGTTTGGCGTAGCCCAGCTGCGCCCAGTTGCTGAGGGCAGACACCAGGCCCAGGACCGTCTCCATCTGGATGGGTTTCTCCAGCAGCAGCGGCCCGTTGGCTCGGCCGGCGAGGGGCTGCTCCCGATGGGCCATCCCCACCCCCCGGGTCAGCTCCGTGCGAAAAGACCCCAACTGTGGGCAGGAGAGAGGGGGAGTGAGACAGCAGCACGGGGAGAGATACAGGGGAGAGAGGGAGTGAAGACAGGGGCGAGGGGGGAGTAAGACAACAGCACGGGGAGAGATACAGGGAGAGGGGGAGTGAGACAGCAGCACGGGGAGAGATACAGGGAGAGGGGGAGTAAGACAACAGCACGGGGAGAGATACAGGGGAGAGAGGGAGTGAGTCAGCAGCACGGGAGAGATACAGGGGAGAGAGGGAGTGAGACAGCAGCATGGACACACACACACACACGGGCAATTGCTTCGACTTCATGGCTTGGTTTTTGCTCTGAGATACACTGTCAACAGTGGAACATTATATAGACAGGTGTATGCCTTTCAAATGATGTCCAATCAATTTAATTTACCACTGGTGGACTCCAATCAAGTTGTAGAAACATCTCAAGGATAATCAATGGAAACAGGATGAACCTAAGTTCAAATTTGAGTGTCATAGCAAAGGGTCTGAATACTTAGGTAAATGTGATATTTCAGTTATTTATTTTAATTAGTTTGTAAAAATTTCTAAACATCTGTTGTCGCTTTTTTATTATGGAGTATATGTGTACATTGATGATTAAAAAAAAGAATTTAATCAATTTTAATATAAGGCTGCAACATAGCAAAATGTGGAAAAAGTGAAGGGGTCTGAATACTTTCTGAATGCACTGTAGTAAAGTAACGCTTCAAATCTGCGCGGTGTGAAATATAGATACCAATGATATAACATATAACTTATAACATATAACAACTACAGCATGGAAACAGGCCTGTCCGGCCCCACCAGTCCACGCCGACCATTCTCCCTGACCTAGTCTCATCTACCTGCACTCAGACCATAACCCTCTAATCCCCTCCTATCCATATACCTATCCAATTTACTCTTAAATAATAAAATCGAGCCAGCCTCCACCACTTCCACTGGAAGCCCATTCCATACAGCCACCACCCTCTGAGTAAAGAAGTTCCCCCTCATGTTACCCCTAAACCTTTGTCCCTCAATTCTGAAGCTATGTCCCCTTGTTGGAATCTTCCCCACTCTCAAAGGGAAAAGCCTACCCACGTCAACTCTGTCCGTCCCTCTCAAAATTTAAAAAACCTCTATCAAGTCCCCCCTCAACCTTCTACGCTCCAAAGAATAAAGACCCAACCTGTTCAACCTCTCTCTGTAGCCTAAGTGCTGAAACCCAGGCAACATTCTAGTAAATCTCCTCTGTACCCTCTCCATTTTGTCGACATCCTTCCTATAATTTGGCGACCAGAACTGCACACCATACTCCAGATTCGGCCTCACCAATGCCCTGAACAATTTTAACATTACATCCCAACTTCTATACTCGATGCTCTGATTTATAAAGGCAAGCATACCAAACGCCTTCTTCACCACCCTATCCACATGAGATTCCACCTTCAGGGAACAATGCACAGTTATTCCCAGATCCCTCTGTTCCACTGCATTCCTCAATTCCCTACCATTTACCCTGTACGTCCTATTTTGATTTGTCCTACCAAAATGCAGCACCTCACACTTATCAGCATTAAACTCCATCTGCCATCTTTCAGCCCACCCTTCCAAAAGGCCCAAGTCTCTCGGTAGACTTTGAAAATCTACCTCACTATCAACTACTCCACCTATCTTAGTATCATCTGCATATTTACTAATCCAATTTGCCACACCATCATCCAGATCATTAATGTAAATGACAAACAACAGTGGACCCAACACAGATCCCTGGGGTACTCCACTAGACACTGGCCTCCAACCTGACATACAATTGTCAACCGTTACCCTCTGGTATCTCCCATTCAGCCATTGTTGAATCCATCTTGCAACCTCACTATTAATACCCAACGATTTAACCTTCGTAATCAACCTTCCATGTGGAACCTTGTCAAATGCCTTATATGATCACAATATAGCCACCGTCGCTTCCTACCCGAGGACTCTCCGCACATCGCCACTTACCCAATGCTCCCCACGCTCGGAACTCCCCTTCCCACTTCGCCCGCCGCCCCATGTCTGACTCAGCTACCTGGAGCGGGACATTCCAAAACCCGACTTACCCGCCCAGACTGTTCCGCCCCAATGGTCCAACCTACCCCTTAAAGGGACCCCTCTTCACCACTCCCTTCGCCATGCCCCTTATCGCCCGGATCCACAATCCGCCCGGCATTTCCACTTTGCACCCCTCCGTCAGGCGCCCTCTCCGGCCTCCCCCCCCCCCACTATATCGCCCCCATTAACCACTCTTTCCCTCTGCCTTTCCCCCCTTCTCCCCTCCTTCTACCGACTCCCTTTCGCCGCAAGCTCCCACTTGCTCGGTTGCTCCCTGGCCCAGCACCCCCTGTCCCGGCTCTCTGCCGGTGCCCCTCCCTGGCCGGCTCCCCTCACCCGCAATCCCTCGCCCTCCCAACGTGGACCGCCCCCTTCACACAGACCCCTCTTCCGTGGGCTCCGATTCGACCAGCCCCCAATTCGCCCGTACCAGCCGTGCCCCCATAATCCCGACCACTACTTCATCCACACGTTCCTTGCTCTACCCAACCCAACCCCTCCCCCCCCCCACACGCACACCACCACCCCTTCGTACTGGACTTCCTCCCTCATCGCCACACCTTCCCCGACTCTCGGCACAGCACGCCCCCACTCTCGCCCAACGCAACCCCCCCCCCCCCCCTCCAGTTCCATCGTTCTTCATTCCATATTGCAGTCCGTACCACCCCTGAACGCTTACGGAGGTGGACAAGGGGAATTTCCGAGCTCGCCTCTACCAACACTCCAGGCACCGTCGATCGTGCTCACAGTTACCTGCCGGACAGTGGAATGTGAAAAGGTCTCTCCGCCTTCCAGCCAAGCTGTTACCGAGGAGCGAGAGCGAGATCAGCGAACCCCAATTGCTATTCGTTGAGTGGAACGACCTGAGCTGACGGATGATTCGGAGGCTCATCTCCGAGAGTTGAGAGTTTACTCCGCGATTAGGCCCAGGTCTTGTTCATGTGTTCATGGTGGCATTCACCATTCCTTGTCCATGAGCAGCCACAGTTCTCCCGGCAGTGACGGTTCCCTTGCGTGTATCATCCCCCCCCCCCCCCCCACACCCCCTCCCCGCCGCCAGTGACGCACCCCACACCTGCACTGACGGTCCCCACGCCAGTGACCCTCCCTCGCCTGCGATCCCCGCCCAACACGGCTGCAGGGCATCCTGAAGGGGGAGGGGAACCAGTCAGAGGTCATTGTACACATTGGAACCAACGACATTGGTAAAACGAGGGATGAGGTCCTGAAACAAGAATTTAGGGAGCTAGGTAGAGGATTGAAGTGCAGGACCTTTAAGGTTGTAATCTCTGGATTACTCCCTGTGCCACGAGCTAGTGAGTATAGAAATAGGAGGATAGAGCAGCCTAATGCGTGGCTCAGGGGTTGGAGCAGGGGGGAGGGATTCGTTTTTCTGGATAATTGGGCCTGTTTCTGGGAAAGGTGGGAACTGTATAGGCCGGACGGTCTCCACGTTAACCAGAGGGGGACCAATATCCTGGCGGGGAGGTTTGCTAGCACTGTTGGGGAGGGTTTAAACTAATTTGGCAGGGGGTTGGGATACAGCATGGAGCTAGTATAGGGGGTGAGGAGAAGGAAAATATAGAAGAAAAAACTGGTCAGATGGGGAGCCAGAACAAGAATTCCCCAGCACAATGGGGTAGGGCAAGTCTGAACGGCATTTATTTTAATGCAAGGAGTATTGGAAGCAAGGGGGATGAACTGAAGGTGTTACTGAACACATGGGAGTACGACATTGTTGCCATTACGGAAACATGGTTGAAGGAAGGGCAGGACTGGCAGCTCAATATTCCAGGATATAGAATCTTCAGGAGAGACAGAGAGCAGGTAAAAAGGGGAGGGGTTGTTGCAGTATTAATCAAAGAATCTATTTCTGCTGAAAGAAGGGATGACATATTAGCGGGTTCCTCAAATGAGGCTATTTGGGTGGAATTGAGAAATAGAAAAGGGGCATGCACCTTACTGGGTGTATACTACAGACCCCCAAACAGTCAGAGGGAAATAGAAGAACATATTTGTAGGCAAATCTCGGGGGGGGGGGGTGAAAACAACAGGGTAGTAATAGTAGGGGATTTCAACTTCCCGAATATTGATTGGGATAGCCAAAGTATCAAGGGCCCAGAGGGTGCAGAGTTCCTAAGGGTCATCCAGGAGGGCTTTTTGAGCCAATATGTTGAAAGTCCAACAAGGGAGGGGGCGGTATTGGACTTAATCTTGGGAAATGAGGCCGGACAGGTGGCTGAAGTGTCAGTAGCAGAGCACTTTGGTGACAGTGATCACAATTCAGTGATATTTAAGGTGGTAATGGAAAAGGATAAAGAGGGACCAGAGGGAAAAATTCTAAATTGGGGCAAGGCCGATTTTAATCTGATAAGGCAGAAGTTGGCCCTGGTGCACTGGGATCAGCTTCTCGTGGGGAGGACCGCATCAGAACAGTGGGAGTCATTCAAAGGAATAATTGAAAAAGTACTGAGGAAGCATGTTCCCCTAAAGTTTAAGGGTGGGACAAACAAGTCCAAAGAACCTTGGATGTCGAACGATATAGTAGGATTGATTCGAAAAAAAGGGGGGCTTTTGGAAGGCATAAAGAACTTAAGGCACAGGCATCATTGGAGGAATACAGAAGGTGTAGGGCGGTTCTTAAAAAGAAATTAGGAGAGCAAAAAGGGGCCATGAGATAGCACTAACGGGCAAAATAAAAGAAAATCCCAAAGTGTTCTATAAGTATATCAAGGGTAAGAGGATAACGAGGGAAAGAGTGGGGCCCATCAGGGACCATAGTGGAAAGCTGTGTGTGGAGCCAGAGGATGTAGGAGATGTTTTAAATGATTTTTTTGCATCTGTTTTTACGAGGGAGGAGGGCGATGCGGACTTAGAAATGGAGCAGGAGAGTTGTGATGTTCTTGAGCATATTGCTATTGACAGGGAGGCGGTGCTGGAGGCTCTGGCAGGCTTAAAAGTGGATAAGTCTCCGGGCCCTGACGAGATGTATCCCAGGATGCTGAGAGAGGCAAGGGAGGAGTTTGCGGGGCCTCTGGCACAAATTTTCAGAGCCTCTCTTGCAACAGGGGATGTACCGGAGGACTGGAGGATAGCTAATGTGGTGCCATTATTTTAAAAGGGCAGTAGGGATAAACCTGAGAACTACAGGCCGGTGAGTCTGACATCGGTGGTGGGGAAGCTGCTAGAAAAGATTCTAAGGGACAGAATCAGTCTTCACTTGGAGGATCGAGGGTTAATTAAGGATAGTCAACATGGCTTTGTTAATGGAAGGTCGTGTCTGACTAACTTGATTGAATTTTTTGAAGGGGTGACCAAGGAGGTAGATGGTGGTAGTGCAGTGGATGTGGTATACATGGATTTCAGTAAGGCTCTTGACAAGGTCCCACACAGGAGACTAGTCAAGAAGGTAAGAGCCCATGGGATCCAGGGCACCTTGGCAAAATGGATTAAAAAACTGGCTTAGTGACAGAAGGCAGAGGGTGATGGTAGAAGGTTGCTTCTGTGACTGGAGGCCGGTGTCCAGTGGGGTGCCGCAGGGATCGGTGTTGGGTCCCTTACTGTTTATAATCTACATTAATGATCTGGATGTCAACGTACAGGGCATGATCAGCAAGTTTGCAGATGACACAAAGTTAGGGGGGGTGGTGAATAGCGAGGAAAGGATCTGCAAGCTGCAGGAAGATATAGATGAGATGGTCAGATGGGCGGAGCAGTGGCAGATGGAATTTAATCCTGAAAAGTGCGAGATTATGCACTTTGGCAGGAATAACTTGGAGAGGGAGTATACCATGAATGGAAGGACCCTAGCGAAGACAGGG
This sequence comes from Rhinoraja longicauda, assembly GCF_053455715.1. Lineage (NCBI taxonomy): Eukaryota > Metazoa > Chordata > Chondrichthyes > Rajiformes > Arhynchobatidae > Rhinoraja > Rhinoraja longicauda. The sequence continues at coordinate 2,132,136 of NC_135996.1, forward strand.
GTACAGAGGGACCTTGGAGTACAGGTACACAAGTCCTTGAAGGCAGCAGGACAGGTGGACAGTGTGGTCAAAAGGCATATGGGTTACTGGCCTTCATTAGCCAGGGCATCGAATATAAAAGTAGGGGGGTAATGATGGAATTATACAGAACACTGGTGAGGCCACAGCTGGAGTATTGTGTACAGTTCTGGTCACCACATTATAGAAAGGATGTGATAGCTTTGGAGAGGGTGCAGAGGAGATTCACTAGGATGCTGCCAGGGATGAAGGGCCTCGGCTATGAGGAGAGACTGAGCAGACTGGGATTGTTTTCCCTGGAGCAGAGAAGGCTGAGAGGGGACATGATCGAGGTGTACAAGATCATGAGGGGCATAGATAAGATAGATGGCGGGGAACTTCTTCCACTGGTGGAAGGTTCAACAACGAGGGGACATAGATACAGGGTAAGGGGAGGGAGGTTTCGGGGGGATGTGAGAAAGAACTTTTTCACCCAGAGGGTGGTTGGAGTCTGGAACTCACTGCCTGGGGTGGTCGTGGAGGCGGGAACACTCACAACGTTTAAGAGGCATTTGGATGGGCACTTGAAATGCTACAACATTCAGGGCTACGGTCCAAATGCGGGAAAATGGGAATAAAATTAGACTGTGTTTGGTAACGGGCGGCACGGACACGATGGGCCGAAGGGCCTCTTTCTGTGCTGTAGGACTCTGACTCTATGACTCTATAACCCGCCAGTGTCTTGGAATCACGCATTTTGAAGTTTCATACAATGCGGCCACGGTGGCGCAGCGGTAGAGTACAGCGCTTACAGCACCCGCGGTTCCATCCCGACTACAGGTGCTGTCTGTATGGAGTTTGTACGTTCTCCCTGTGACCGCATGGGTTTTCTCCGAGATCTTCGGTTTCCTCCCAAACTCCAAAGACGTACAGGTATGCAGGTTAATTGGCTTGGTGTATGCGTAAATTGTCCCCAGTTTGTGCAGGGCAGTGTTGATGTGTGGGGATCGCTGGCTTACTGATGAGTAGTACTAATAAAAGTTGTAACTTGTATTGTTGACAATAATAAAAGTAGTTACCGTTACATACAGTTGTAATTCCTTGATATGAAAGTGGGGAGGTTGTTGTTCCCTTAAACAAATGTACCCGGTGTTACAGACACACGCGCACACACAAACAAGCGCACGCACACAAGCACACACATTCACACGCACACACACGCGCACGCACACACACGCGCACGCACGCACCCATGCACACACACGCGCACACACTCACACACGCACACTCGCACACACGTACACGCACATAGTGAAGCTCCCTCCGCACAGTCCTGTATCTCGTACACTCACGGGGATGGGATAGGGAGCAGAGAGGGAGGAGGGGGGGACACATGGAGGGAGGGAGTGGGAGAGTGGAGGCGTAAGGGAGGATAGAAGGGTCACACGAAGAGAGGTGGAGGGGTGAAAGAGGGAGAGAGGGACAGAGGGAGGTAGAGGGGGGAGTGGAGGAGGGAGGGAAGACAGGAGGGTCACACGAAGGGAGGAGGAGGGGTGAAAGAGGGAGGGAGAAAGGGAGGAATAGGATTAGAATTTGGCAAAGTAGCGCCAAACATGTATCGAACCAGTCTAAACATCTTCTGGAATATTATTTACACATCTTGTCACGTATTAGAACGGTTTATAGACCTTAAGAGGGAAATTACCCCCTCAAACACCCACATCACCCTGAACACGCTCGCTTATCTCTTATTATCGAGGCGGTGGTACAAGAAACTGAGAATTGTGATCTCCAGATTCAAGAGGAGTTTCTTCCACCAGCCTTCATGGCCTTGAACCACCCTGCACACAACCCGAGTCAGCACCAAAAAACTGCGGCCATTACACTATGAATGTTGCACCACATACCATGGCTTCAACAATATGGTCTCTCTTACACTGGAGAAAACAATGTGCAGATTTAATGATCAGTTTGAGGAGCACCCATGTTCAATGGTGACCCTGTGTTTCCAGTTGCCCACCATTTTAATCCCCCGTCTCCTCTGACCTCTTCTGTGCCCTCCTGCGCTGTAATATTGAGGCCCGTGCTTCAACAGAACTGCTCATCTTCTGTCTCAGCATGATGCAGTCGGCTGGGCTCAGTATTGAACTCAACAACATCAGGTCCTTCATATTCTCTGCATGCACCAGAACTGGCCATTTCTCCTGTACGTCATCGACATGCAATATTGGCTCAGATTTCCTCCCTTAGCGCAGGCTGACCTGCTGGACATGTCTCAATGCCCTGCATTTGTGATTTTACATGTCCCTTTTTATTGTCACTCTCTTACTGCCCTCATCTCACAGCCTTTGTACCATTGGTGTTTTCTCACGTTAAACACTGACCAGATCTCATCTGCAACTGATCCATATGGTGACGCTGGTCTTGCCCTATCAGAGATATTCCCCATGTGCCATCCATTACTTCGATCTTTGGTTTTTGAATAAAGCTTTGCTTCTCTCTCCACTAATGCTGCCTCACCTGCTGAATGTTTGCAGCATTTTCAGTTTAACACTGAAATGATAACCAGTGGAATTTAATAAGAGGAAACGCGTGACGTGGGATTATTTATGTCCAGCAGCACCAGTGTAGAGACAGACTTTTAACGTACAGATCAATGGATTTTCACAAGATCTCAGTTCCCCAAAACTGTAGCTGTTGCAAATCTGAAATTTTAAAAAGGAACACATGAAATAAGCAGCAGTTCCAAATATTCAGCGTTTATTTCAAACTTGCTGTTCCTTTGGTTGCTTTTGAAACACTTTGTGGTGTTCATTATAACTTCAGAAAACCGATCTTTTCTTTTGAGTTCAGTCTCTATGGTTTTGCATCATCTGCTCATTGTGACCATTGACCACGGAAAGGATGGCAGGTGTTGCACTGCTTTTGTTTTGCGGTTTTCACCACGGTGACCATTGTCGACGTGGAACTTCATCACAATGGAATTGTTCCCCAACCAATAAATAGCAGCAACCGCTGAAGATCCTTCACTCAGACACAGCTCCGTCTCTTCTGAGTGTCGCTAAAGAGCGCGGATGATGTTTTCCTCTTGGTTCGCTTACCTAATGAATGGGTTCAGAAATCCTCAGGCCTGCGGACCAGGTGACCGCTGTGAAGGTGAAGGAACCGCACTCGCTGACAATGAGAAAGACAAACCGGGTGCAAGTAACGGTCAGCACAACACCACTACAGCACAGTAATCTACGTTTTGGAGAATGGAGGAAACACTGCTGGTGGAGACGAGGCAAAACTGAGGGGGCAAGACCATCTAAGGCAATGGCAGAGGGTCAGCCTGAGAAAGGCTCTCTGTCATTTGGTGTCCATTATCCTGTTGCAGAACTGAGGCAGATGAGAGAAGCGAAAGAACATTCTGCCGAGGCAATGCTGCAGCCTGGTAAGCAAGGTGACAGCGTGGAGCAACTGGCAGGGACTGTACCCGACACAGACGCAACAACTATCAGGGAGAGCAGCATCGAGAGCGCTCCAGTTCCAAGGCCAGTATATGACAGCTCCACCACACTTGAATACCCAAAGAGGAAACCTGCCATCTTCCACCGCCCCACTCCAAAACAGACACCCGGCTCCATCACTTCGATCTACAAGCACCAGGGAAGCTGGGCAATGGAGAAGCTGAGAATACAAACATCTTTCAGTTTAGCTGCTAATATGTATTAATTGTTTGCTTTTTTTCGAATAGTGGTAATAGTAATACTAGTAACTTGCATTGTTAACAGTAATAAAAGTATTTACCGTGACATTCAGTTGTCATTCCTTGATGTGAAAGGGGGTGGGGGGATGTTGCTTGTTCCTTCAAACAAATGAACTCAGTGTTGCACGCACACGTGCATGCACACACACACGCACGCATGCACACATTCACATGCGCGCACACTCGCACACACACACACATGCACAAACATGCACGCACGCACACACACATATACAGAGTGAAGCTCCCTCCGCACCGTCCTGTATCTCAGACACTCACTGCAGAGGAGGGTCACATGAAGGGAGGGGGTTGGGGGGAGTCGAGGAGGGTGGGAAGGCAGGAGGGTCACCCGGAGGGAGGAAGACGGAGAGGGTGGAAGAGGGAGGGAGGGAGGGAGAGGGGGAGTGGAGGAGGAAGGGATGGAGGGAGGGAGGTAGGTAGGGAGAGAGAGGGAGGGAGGGAGATGGGGATGAGGGAGGGAGGGTGGGAGGGAGGGAAGGAGGGAGGGAGGAATGTGGGAGGGAGGGAGGGAGGGGGGAATGTGGGAGGGAGGGAGGGAGGGAGGGAGGGAGAGGGGAATGTGGGAGGGAGGGAGTGGGGAAGAATGGGAAGAGGGAGGGAGGGATGTAGGGAGGAGAGGAGGGTGACGGGGAGGGGAGGGTGACGGGTAGGGAGGGAGGGGGTGAAGCGGAGGGAGGGAGGAGAGGAGAGTGAAGGGGAGGGAGGAAGGAGAGATGACGGGGAAGGATGGATCAACTTTTTCCACTTCCGCACCATTGATCCTGATTTACGCATGCACTCCGCCATGCTTCCAGAATTTAATAACTAGTCCCTTCGTCTTGATGACATTGAGTGGTAGGTTATTGTTCTGACACATAATGTCAGTAAAGTTCACTGTCTCTTCCCTGAACTCCACCTCATCGTTGTTCCAGAGCCGACCCATCACAGTGGTGTCGACAGCAAACCTGCGGATGAAATCAGAGAGAGTGCAAAGGGAGTATCGTAGGGGACCGAGAGATCATCCTTGAAGGGCGCCGATGTTAAGACTTATTGTGGAGGGCGCTGTTATGTTGCAGCGGTAGAATTGCTGCCTCACAGTGCTAGTAGCGCCAGAGACCCGGGTTCCATCCTGACCACGGGTGCTGTCTGTGTGGAGTTTGTACGTTCTCCCCGTGACCGCGTGGGTTTTCTCCGAGATCTTCGGTTTCCTCCCACATTCCACAGACATACAGGTTTGTCGGCTTGGTATACGCGTAAACATTGTCCCTGATTTGTGGGTGAGATTGTGAGAGGCCCAGGAGCGGTTGGAGCAGCTTCCGGGCGGTAGGTTTAAAAACCGAGCGCCGGGCTTTGTTTTCACAGAGGCCCAGGAGCGGTTGGAGCGACGTGTGGGCGGGGCCCGGGAGCGGTTGGAGCGGCATGTGGGCGGGGCCCAGGAGCGGTTGGAGCGACGTGTGGGCGGGGCCCGGGAGGGGTTGGAGCGACGTGTGGGCGGGGCCCAGGAGCGGTTGGAGCGACGTGTGGGCGGGGCCCAGGAGCGGTTGGAGCGGCATGTGGGCGGGGCCCAGGAGCGGTTGGAGCGGCGTGTGGGCGGGGCCCAGGAGCGGTTGGAGCGGCGTGTGGGCGGGCCCCAGGAGCGGTTGGAGCGGCGTGTGGGCGGGGCCCAGGAGCGGTTGGAACGGCGTGTGGGCGGGGCCCAGGAGCGGTTGGAGCGGCGTGTGGACGGGGCCCAGGAGCGGTTGGAGCGGCGTGTGGGCGGGGCCCAGGTGCGGTTGGAGCGGCGTGTGGGCGGGGCCCAGGAGCGGTTGGAGCGGCATGTGGGCGGGGCCCAGGAGCGGTTGGAGCGGCGTGTGGGCGGGGCCCAGGAGCGGTTGGAGCGGCGTGTGGGCGGGGCCCAGGAGCGGTTGGAGCGGCGTGTGGGCGGGGCCCAGGAGCGGTTGGAGCGGCGTGTGGGCGGGGCCCAGGAGCGGTTGGAGCGGCGTGTGGGCGGGGCCCAGGAGCGGTTGGAGCGGCGTGTGGGCGGGGCCCAGGAGCGGTGTAAAAACGTTCCATCTCACTTCAAAATAAGTGGTCTGGAGGAAGCCGCTGATTGGTGGAAGCGGACTAGAGGAAGCAGCTGAATGGGCGTAACCCCGGGGTTGTATTTCTGCTTTTTGTTCGTACTTTTAGTTCAGGGTTCAGTGAGTTAAGGGTTCAGTGAGTTAAGGGTTCAGTGAGTTAAGGGTTCAGTGAGTTAAGGGTTCAGTGAGTTAAGGGTTCAGTGAGTTAAGGGTTCAGTGAGTTAAGATTTCAGTGAGTTAAGGGTTCAGTGAGTTAAGGGTTCAGTGAGTTAAGAGTTCAGTGAGTTAAGGGTTCAGTGAGTTAAGGGTTCAGTGAGTTAAGAGTTCAGTGAGTTAAGGGTTCAGTGAGTTAAGGGTTCGGTGAGTTAAGGGTTCGGTGAGTTAAGGGTTCAGTGAGTTAAGGGTTCGGTGAGTTAAGGGTTCAGTGAGTTAAGGGTTCGGTGAGTTAAGGGTTCAGTGAGTTAAGGGTTCGGTGAGTTAAGGGTTCGGTGAGTTAAGAGTTCAGTGAGTTAAGGGTTCAGTGAGTTAAGGGTTCAGTGAGTTAAGGGTTCGGTGAGTTAAGGGTTCAGTGAGTTAAGGGTTCGGTGAGTTAAGGGTTCAGTGATTTAAGGGTTCAGTGAGTTAAGGGTTCAGTGAGTTCAGGGTTCAGGGAGTTATGGGTTCAGTGAGTTAAGGGTTCAGTGCTTTTTAGTAAAGGTACAGTTTAAAGGATTAAGATTTTTTAAAGTGTGAGTGAGTTGATTTAATTTGGGGGTAAGACATGTCAGGTGAGATCGGCCCTGTGGAATGCTCATCCTGCAACATGTGGGAGATCAGGGATATTGTCGGTGTCCCTGATGACTACATGTGCAGGAAGTGTGTCCAGCTGCAGCTCCTGGCAGGCCGCATTGAACGGTTGGAGCTGCGGTTGGACTCATACTGGAGCATCCACGATGCTGAGAAGGTCGTGAATAGCACGTACAGTGAGTTGGCCACAACGCAGGTAAAAGATAAGCGGACAGAAAGGAGACGGGTGGTCATTAGCCAGCGTAGCAGTAGGCAGGTATTGCAGGAGTCCCCAGCGGTCATCTCCCTCCTAAACATATATGCCATTTTGGATACTGTTGGGGGAGATGGCTCATCAGGGGAAGGCAGCAGCAGCGAAGTTCATGGCACCGTGGGTGGCTCTGCGGCAAAAGAAGGGAGGAAAAAGAGTGGAAGGGCTATTGTAATAGGGGATTCAATTATAAGGGGAATAGATAGGCGTTTCTGCGGCCGCAAACGAGACTCCAGGATGGTAGGTTGCCTCCCTGGTGCAAGGCTCAGGGATGTCTCTGAGCGGCTGCAGAACATTCTGGAGGAGGAGGGTGAACAGCCAGTTGTCGTGGTGCACATTGGCACCAACGATATAGGTAAAAAACGGGATGTGGTCCTACAAGGTGAATTTAGGGAGCTAGGAGATAAACTTAAAAGTAGGACCTCAAAGGTAGTAATCTCTGGATTACCACCAGTGCCACGTGCTAGTCAGAGTAGGAATAAGAGGATATTTCAGATGAATACGTGGCTTGAAAAATGGTGCAAGGGCGAGGGATTCAAATTTCTAGGACATTGGAACAAGTTCTGGGAGAGGTGGGACCAGTACAAACAGGACGGTCTGCACCTGAGCTGGGATGGAACCAATGTCCTTGGGGGAGTGTTCGCTAGTGCTGTCGGGGAGGATTTAAACTAATGTGGCAGGGGGATGGGAGCATGAGCAGAGAGACAGAGGGGTGTAAAATGTGGGTAGAAGCAATAGGTAGCAAGATGAAAAGTAAAAGTGGCAGGCAGACAAATCCAGGGCAAAAATCAAAAAGGGCCAATTCTCAACATAATTGTATAAGGGGTAAGAGTGTTGTAAAAACAAGCCTGAAGGCTTTGTGTCTCAATGCAAGGTGTATACGTAATAAGGTGGATGAATTAAATGTGGAGATAGTTATTAATGATTATGATATAGTTGGGATTACGGAGACATGGCTCCAGGGTGACCAAGGCTGGGAGCTCAACATCCAGGGATATTCTATATTCAGGCGGGATAGACAGAAAGGAAAAGGAGGTGGGGTAGCGTTGCTGGTTAGAGAGGAGATTAAAGCAGTGGAAAGGAAGGACATTAGCTTGGAGGATGTGGAATCGATATGGGTAGAGCTGCGAAACACTAAGGGGCAGAAAACACTAGTGGGAGTTGTGTACAGGCCACCTAACAGCAGTAGTGAGGTTGGGGATGGCATCAAACAGGAAATTAGAAATGCGTGCACTAAAGGTGCAGCAGTTATAATGGGTGACTTCAATCTACATATAGATTGGGTGAACCAAATTGGCAGGGGTGCTGAGGAGGAGGATTTCTTGGAATGTTTGCGAGATGGTTTTCTAAACCAACATGTCAAGGAACCAACGAGAGAGCAGGCCATTCTAGACTGGGTATTGAGGAAGGGTTAGTTAGCAGTCTTGTTGTGCGAGGCCCCTTGGGCAAGAGTGATCATAATATGGTGGAGTTCTTCATTAGGATGGAGAGTGACAAAGTCAATACAGAAACAAATGTTCTGAACTTAAAGAAAGGTAACTTTGAGGGTATGAGGCGTGAATTGTCCAAGATAGACTGGCAATTGATGCTGAAAGGGTTGACGGTGGACATGCAATGGAAGGCATTTAAAGGTCGCATGGATGAACTACAGCAAGTGTTCATCCTAGTTTGGCAAAAGAACAAACCAGGAAAGGTAGTGCATCCGTGGCTAACAAGGGAAATCAAGGATAGTATTAAAACAAAAGATGAAGCATACAGATTAGCCAGAAAAAGTAGCATACCAGAGGACTGGGAGAAATTCAGAGTCCAGCAGAGGAGGACAAAGGGCTTAACTAGGAAAGGGAAAATAGATTATGAGGGAAAACTGGCAAGGAACATAAAAACTGACTGCAAAAGCTTTTATAGATATGTGAAGAGAAAAAGATTAGTTAAGACAAATGTAGGTCCCTTGCAGTCAAAACAGGTGAATTGATCATAGGGAACAAGGAGATGGCAGACCAATTGACCAACTACTTTGGTTCTGTCTTCACTAAGGAAGACATAAACAGTCCGCCGGAAATAGCGGAGGACCGGGGGTCTAATGAGATGGAGGAACTGAGGGAAATTCAGGTTAGTCGGGAAGTGGTGTTAGGTAAATTAAATGGATTAAAGGCAGATAAATCCCCAGGGCCAGATAGGCTGCATCCCAGAGTGCTTAAGGAAGTAGCCTCAGAAATAGTGGATGCATTAGTGATAATTTTTCACAACTCTTTAGATTCTGGAGTAGTTCCTGAGGACTGGAGGGTAGCTAATGTAACCCAACTTTTTAAAAAGGGAGGGAGAGAGAAAACGGGGAATTATAGACCAGTTAGTCAAACATCGGTAGTGGGGAAAATGCTAGAGTCAGTTATTAAAGATGTGATAGCATCACATTTGGAAAGTGGTGAAATCATCGGACAAAGTCAGCATGGATTTACAAAAGGCAAATCATGTCTGACGAATCTTATAGAATGTTTCGAGGATGTAACTAGTAGAGTGGATAAGGGAGAACCAGTCGATGTGTTGTATCTGGACTTTCAGAAGGCCTTCGACAAGGTCCCACATAGGAGATTGGTGTACAAACTTGAAGCACACGGTATTGAGGGTTCAGTGTTGAGGTGGATAGAAAATTGGTTGGCGGACAGGAAGCAAAGAGTAGGAATAAACGGGTCCTTTTCGGAATGGCAGGCAGTGACTAGTGGGGTACCGCAAGGCTCAGTGCTGGGACCCCAGTTATTTACAGTGTATATTAATGATTTGGACGAGGGAATTGAATGCAACATCTCAAAGTTTGTGGATGACACGAAGCTGGGTGGCAGTGTTAGCTGCGAGGAGGATGCTAGGAGGCTGCAGAGCGAATGGATAGATTGGGCGAGTGGGCAAATGCATGGCAGATGCAATATAATGTGGATACATGTGAGGTTATCCACTTTGGAGGCAAGAACCTCCCACATATCAACAATTCACTTGTTGTTCCCAACTGCAGAGGAGAGGATCTGGTCAATTGTTGGTTGTTTCAAAGCCACTTGATGGGAGGCTGAATCTCGACTTCTGACTCTACATCGCTTCAAAGATAAGCATCACCTTCTTTGAAAGAGAGAGGGCCAAGGCATAATACACTGTGGACCAAGTGCTCGTAAATGTAATTCAGTATTTGGATAGCATTGACACAGAGTTGCTGGGCCAGTTTCTCTGCTGTATGACTATGACTCTGGGTTCAGTCTCTGCACCTTTCTCCACATGTGGTATCAACATCAGAAGTTACAGCAGGGGTGTGCTACTCTTTTCTTATGTGTCCAAGCTGTTGGAAGAGGTGAGGACTTTATTTCCTGGAGCGATGGAAGCTGAGGGGTGATGATATGAAGGTGTGTAAAATCATGGGACGAATAGATAGGATGATTGCAGAGTCGTTTACCCAGGATGAATATTCAAAAATAACACCTCAGGTTTAAGGTGAGAGGGGCAAGATTTAGAAGGAACCTGAAGGGAAGGCTTGACACAAAGGGTGCTGGGTATATAGAACGAACTTTGATAAGATGATTTACTTCTGACATTACTTTTTTTCTCCCTAGACGGATGTCGTCTGAGACTTCTGAGTTGATTATGTGTTACTCGAAGGGCTGAATGGCCTACTCCTGCACCTATTGTCTATTGTCTACTCCTGTATTGCAGATGTCCGGCCAGTGATAGGGTCCGCGATATGATACCAGGTGTTTTATTGTGTTCTCTCTCCTGTGCCCACTCCTCACCTTTTCCTCACATTTGTCCAACAGTTCATTTGTGGTTAACCCCCATTGTAGCAAAGTGTGGCGTCATGCATTTTGGTCGTAGGAACAAGGCGTAGACTATTTGCTACATGGGGAGAGAATCCAGAAATCAGAGGTGCAAATAGAGTTGGGACTCCTTGTGCAAGTCAAATCGGTGGTGTGGGGGGCGGGGGGGCTCCTTGAAACATAAAGTATAGTGAAAGGCTTGGATGGATGTGGGGAGGATGTTTCCACTAGTGCTCGATTCTACCACCAGAGGTCGTAGCCTCAGAATTAAAGAACATTCCTTTTGGAAGGAGATAAGGAGAAATTTATTTTCTCCTTCGTGGGTGATGAATCTGTGGAACTCTTCCACAGAATGCTATGGAGGCCGTCAGTGGATATTGTTAAGGCAGAGATAGATAGATTTTTGATATTTTCGGGTTTCAGAGTTTCCGGGGAGAAGCCAGGAGAATGGGGGTGGCCGAGAGAGATAGATCAGCCACGATTGAAAGGCAGAGTAGAATGGATGGGCCGAATGGCCAAATTTAACTCGTATCACTTATAACCCTATGACCTTGTCCGTGTATTTCCTTACATGGGCCCAGCTATGGGGAGAGATGAGGACTTTATTCCTTGGAGAGCAGTAAGCTGAGTGGTGCTTATAAAGGCGTGTAAGTGGCAGATCGGATGAATGCACATTCTTTTACCCAGGACGGGGAATCAAAAACCAGAGGTCACGGGTTTCTGGTGAGGGGGACAAGATTTACAAGCAACCTGATGGGAAGACTTTACATTCAGAGGGCGATGCGCGTACGGAACGAGCTCTCAGAGGTAGCAGGGATACGTTGAATCAAAGCTGGCATTTCTACAGTCACCACGTTTGGAAATATCACTCCCATCTCGACGGTGGCAAGATGTAAATAGGTGACCAACTTTGGTCATTTGTGCTGAGCAATAAATGTGAGGCAGGAACTGATTGTGCAGCAACCTTCAGGTGTGCTGACGCGCCCTGAGCCCCCCCTCCCCTCAGACTCCCTCCCCTCAGACTCCCTCCCTCCCCTCAGACTCTCTCCCTCCCCTCAGGCTACCTCCCTCCCCTCAGACTCCCTCCCTCCCCTCAGACTCTCTCCCTCCCCTCAGATTCCCTCCCACCAATCAGACTCCCTCCCTCCCCTCAGACTCCCTCCCTCCCCTCAGATTCCCTCCCTCCCCTCAGACTCTCCCCCTCCCCTCAGACTCCCTCCCTCCCCTCAGACTCCCTCCTTCCCCTCTGACCCCATTCTCCTGTCCTCCCCCTTTTTTCCCTCTCACACACTGCCATCTCACTCCAATCCTTCACCACTGCCGCTTTCCCTGTCTCCTTCTATCCAGCCCGCCCTCTCCTCCTCTCTCACACCACCCCTCTCTCCCCCTCCCACAGCCACCTCTCTCCCCGGCTAACCCTGCCTCTCGGTTCTCCCTCTCTCCCACTCCCAACGCCACCCTCCCCGTATCCAACATTCCCCTCTCTCTTCCCCCTCGCACGTCCTTCCGTCTCCCTTCAATGATGCTGGATATTTCAGGCTTTGATGAATTTATTTTGTGGTTACCAGTCACAGTGGAAGCAGGCCCCTCGGCCTAACTTGCCCACACCGGCCGACATGTCCCAGCTACACTAGGCACACCTGCCCGTGTTTGGCCTTTATTCCTCCAAACCTGTCCTATCCATGTACCTGGCTAACTGATTCTTAAATGTTGGGATAGTCCCAGCCTCAACTACCTCCTCTGGGAACTCGTTCCTTACACCTACCACCCTCTGTGTGAAAAGTTACCCCTCAGATTCCTATTAAATATTTTCCCTTTCATCTTAAACCTATGTCCTCTGGACCTCGATTCGCCTACTCTGGGCAAGAGACTCGACCCGATCTATTCCTCTCGTTATTTTGTACACCTTAATAAGATCACACCTCATCCTCCAGCGTTCCAAGGAATAGGGTCCCAGCCTACTCAACGCTCACACCCTCTAGTCCTGGCAACATCCTCGTAAAAAACCTTCCTCCCTGCCCCTCTCCCCACTTCTTCCCCCTCTCCCATCACTGATGCTGGAATTTTCAGGCTTTGATGTATTTATTTTGTTTCTATCAGTGGTCTGCTGATCCCGACACACGCTCTTCCTCCCTCCCCCCCCCCCCCCCCTCTCCGTGTCTCTGCCGCCACCCCTCTGCCATTGCGGCCGCTGGGATGGTGAGGCTTGGATCAGTGTGTGTGGGTGTTGGCCGCGGGCTGCTGGCTCCCACGCTGCCAGCTCACGGCTCCACTAGAAGGCGAGCAGGCGGCGAGGTTTGGCGTAGCCCAGCTGCGCCCAGTTGCTGAGGGCAGACACCAGGCCCAGGACCGTCTCCATCTGGATGGGTTTCTCCAGCAGCAGCGGCCCGTTGGCTCGGCCGGCGAGGGGCTGCTCCCGGTGGGCCATCCCCACCCCCCGGGTCAGCTCCGTGCGGAAAGACCCCAACTGTGGGCAGGAGAGAGGGGGAGTGAGACAGCAGCACGGGGAGAGATACAGGGGAGAGGGGGAGTGAGACAGCAGCATGGACACACACACACACACACACACACACACACAGGAAGAGAGGCTGGAGGGGGATGTACATGCACGTACAAAACTACACACACACCCATACACATGTACACACACATGTACACGCGCACAAATACGCACACGGGGTGACTGGAGAGGGGCTCGTACACATAGGCACACACACTCACATACATATACTCACACACACACGGGGAGAGAGACTGGAGAGGGGCACGCACACACTCACACATTAACACAGATGTGCACACACACTCACACACATGCACACACACACGCACGCACACGGGGAGAGAAACTGGAGAGGGGCATGTACACACACACACAGACACAGGGAGGGAGATAGTGGAGTGGGGCATGTGCACGCACACACACACACACACACGTGCTGGGAGATGCGAGACTACAGACACTCACACAGACACACACAGGCACAGGTAGAGAGAGACACAGGTAGATGTCCCCCCCAGTCTCCCCATCCCAGTCCCCCCGTCCCCACAGTCTCCTCCCTAGTCTCCCACCACAGTCTCTCCCTATCTCTCACCCCAACCGTCTCCCCCCCCCCCCAGTGTCACCCCCACAGTCTCTCCCCCCCACGGTCTCCCCTCACCCCCACAGTTTCCCCACCAGTGCCTCCCACCACAGTTTCCCCTACCCCCCAACCAGTGTCTCCCCCCCCCCAGTCTCCCCACTCACCGTGCAGGGGGGTGACAGGTGCCCGCTCTCTACCCCGGGGTGTTCTGTCAGGATGATGGACGGCAGATCCCGAGCCCAGGGGTTCCAGCGGGAAAGGAACGACGGCTCCCGCAGTTTGTCCCATCCCAGCCGCATCCCCAGCCCACAGCGCCTGGGCTCAAAGGACAGGGCGGTGAGTTCACACCCGCTCACACTCACACACACACACACACAAACGTGCACACACACACACCCACACACACACACGTGCACGCACTCACACACACCACACACTCACACACGTGCACGCACGCACACACACCACACACACACACACACACTTACAAACCCGCACCCCTTCCACATTCCGAGACACCCCCATAACCCACTGAGCCCTCATCCACTCCCCACACCGAGACACCCCCCACTCATACCCTCCCACGTCTACACCCAACATAACCCACCCCAGTCCGAAACACCCCCATATCCCACCGTCCCACACACCCCAAGTCTCACACACCCACATACATCCCCTCAGCCACCCTCTCCCCACACTGAGCCTCTGCCCACTCAACCTCTCCCACTCCTATCCCCCCATACACCAACCCCCCCTCCCCACACTGAGCCCTCCACCCACTCACACACTCCCACCGATCCCCCCATACTCCAACCCCCCCTCCCCACTCCAGGGGTCCCCATACACTCTCCACCCTAACTTGGTCTGTGGCAGGGACTGAGTGATGGGTGAGTGAGGGGTGTGTGGGTGAGGGGGTGTGTGAGTGAGGGGTAGGTGGGTGAGGTGTAGGTGGGTGAGGGTGTGTGGGTGAGGGGGTGTGTGAGTGAGGGGTAGGTGGGTGAGGGTGTGTGGGTGGGTGAGGGGGGAGGGTGAAGTCTGTGGGTGAGGGGGGTGTGGGTGATGAGTAGGTGGGTGAGGGGGGTGTGGGTGAGGGATGGTGTGGATGAGGGGGGCGTGGGTGAGGGGGGTTGTGTGGGTGAGGGTGTTTGTGGGAGGGGGGTGTGGGTGAGGGGGTGAGTTTAGGGTCTGGATGAGGGGGCTGTTGGTGAGGGGGTGTGGGTGGGGGGTTTGGGTGAGGGGGTGAGTTTAGGGTCTGGATGAGGGGGCTGTTGGTGAGGGGGTGTGGGTGGGGGGTTTGGGTGAGGGGGTGAGTTTAGGGTCTGGATGAGGGGGCTGTTGGTGAGAGGGTGTGGGTGGGGGGTGTGGGTGAGGGGGTGTGGGTGAGGGAGTGTGTGGGTGAGGGGATGTGGGTGAGGTGGGTGTGGGGGGGGAGGGTGAGGGGATGTGGGTGAGGGGGTGTGGGTGAGGGGGGGAGGGTGAGGGGATAAGGGTGAGGGGTTGTGGGTGAGGGGGTGTGGGTGAGGGGGTGTGGGTGGGGGGTGTCTAGGAGTGGGTTTGGGAGGGAGGGTGTGGGTGTGTCTCGGAGTGGAGGTGGGAGGGACAGTGTGTGTGGGGGTGTCTAGGCGTGAGGGTGAGTGAGATATGGGGTGTAGGTGTGGGAGGGGATGAGGGCTGTATAGGAGTGGGGGAGGGGAGAGGGTGAGTGCGGTGTATGTGTGGGGTATGGAGGGTGCAGGGGGTGGGGCAGAGGTGTAGGGGGATAAAGGGAAGCCGGGTGAACTGGTATGGGGGTTTGCAGGAGTGGGAGAGTTGCGGGTGTAAAAGTGGGCGGGGGTGAGTGGGGGTGGCTTGGAGTGGGAGAGAGTGGGATATGGGATGTGTCTGGGCTGGGTGAGGATGGGTGTAGTGGGGGATATGGGGTGGTTTGGTGCTGGGTGAGGATGGTCTAGGAGTGGGGGGGCTGCGGCTCTCTAGTAGTCTGTTTGTCTTTTTTTTTGTGTGTGTCGGTGTTGGGATGGTTTTTGTTTCTGTTTTTGGCTGTGTATGTGTGGGGGGTGTGGGGTGGGGGAAACCTTTCTTTTATTAGGTCTCTTCCCCGGGGCGCAGCTCGGCCGCGGGGCCTTCCAGCTCGGCCGCGGGGCCTTCCAGCTCGGCCGCTGGACTTAACATCGTCGGCGTCGCCCGGTATGGCCGCCGGACGGTTCAGTGCTCGGTGCGGCTCGGCCGCGGGGCCTTCCATCGCCCAGTGCGGCTCGGCCGCCGAACAGTTCAGTGCTCGGCCGCGGGGCCTTCCATCGCCCGGTGCGGCTCGGCTGCGGGACTTAACATCGCCGGCGCGGCTCGGCTGCGGGACGTTTCAGTGCCCGGTGCGGCTCGGCCGCTGGACTTAACATCGCCGGCGCGGCTCGGCTGCGGGACGTTTCAGTGCCCGGCGCGGCTCGGCCGCTGGACTTAACATCGCCGGCGCGGCTCGGCTACGGGACGTTTCATTGCCCGGCGCGGCTCGGCCGCTGGACTTAACATCGCCAGCGCGGCTTGGCTGCGGGACGTTTCAGTGCCCGGTGCGGCTCGGCCGCGGGACCTTCCATCCCCTTGCGGGGGCTGTGCGTGTCGGTTGCCTCGGTAGGGGTCGAGCTGCCTGTCCGTGGGCGCGGGGGGGGAAGAGAGTGGAAGTTTTGTTGCCTCCATCACAGTGAGGGGGTGTTTGGAGTCACTGTGATGGATGTTTGTGTTGGGGTCGTGTGTCATGTGTTCTTTTCTTTTTTGCTGTGTCTTGTGACTGCTGAAATTTCGTTCGGTATTTATACCGAATGACAATAAAGTTCTGTTATACTGTTATTGTTATACTGTTATATTGTTATATGGGGGGGGTGTACTGGGTGAGAGGGAGTGGAGAGTGGGGAATGGAGGGGTGGGGAATGGAGGGGTGGATAGGACTGGGTGAGAGGGATCTAGGAGTGTAGAGTTGGAGGTGGGGGTGGTGGCGGAATATGGGGGCCTGTAGGGACTGGGTAAGAGTTGTCTGGGAGTGGAGAGGAGGGGTTTGGTGCATGGGTGGATGTGCAGGGACTGCGTGAGAAGTGGGGGGGTGGGATATGAGGGGGTGGAGGGACTGGGTGAGGGGGGTCCAGGAGTGGGGGGGTGGGGAATGGAGGGTGGTGTCGGCACTGGGTGAGGGTTCCCCCAGGGTGGGGGGGGGGGGGGTGAGGGGAGTCCAGGAGTCCGGTGTCGGCTCTGGGTGAGGGTTCCCCCAGGGTGGGGGAGGGGGGGTGAGGTTCCCCCAGGGAGGGGGAGGGGGGGGTGAGGTTCCCCCAGGGTGGCGGAGGGGGGGTGAGGTTCCCTCAGGGAGGGGGAGGGGGGGTGAGGTTCCCCCAGGGTGGGGGAGGGGGCGGTGTGGGGAGCCCAGTGTTTCGTTTTGTTTAGATATACAGTGCAGAAAGAGGCCCTTCGGCCCATCGAGTCCGCGCCGACCAGCACTTCCCTCACATAACCACTATCCTACACACACAAGGGACAATTTTTACACATATACCAAGCTAATTAGCCTATAAACCTGTATGTCTTTGGAGTGTGGGAGGAAACCAGAGATCCCGGAGAAAACTCATGCAGGTGACGAGAAGAACGTACAAACTCGTTGCAGACAGCGCCCGTAGGGAGGGGAGAGAGTGGGGGGGGGCTGGAGAGGAGGGGGGAGGGGGAGGGAGAGGGAGAGGGAGAGGGAGAGGGAGAGGGAGAGGGAGAGGGAGAGGGAGAGGGAGAGGGAGAGGGAGAGGGAGAGGGAGAGGGAGAGGGAGAGGGAGAGGGAGAGGGAGAGGGAGAGGGACAGACAGCAACTCGAGCGCTGTCCACCATGGCCGCCCAGTGTTGACTCACCTGCTGAGGGAGGTTGAGGGGAAGTGGAAGGGGCCGACAGTGATGCTGTCGATGTAGTGCAGGGGGATTCGCAGCAGCAGGTGACAGGACAGGCCCACAAAGTCATAGTGAGACACCAGCAGGACTCGTGGGGTCAGCAGCACCAGTTTCTCGCTCTCTCGGTTCCAGTGGTCCACCCTGAGTGGGGCAGGAGACGGGGAGATGCACTCACTCACTCCTGCTCCCTGGCAACGGGGCTTTTCAAAGGGAACGTCCGTCCCCACCCTCCCGACACACTCACCCTCCCCTATCTACACCCCCACCCTCCCTCACCCACACCCCACCCTCCCTCACCCACACCCCCACCCTCCCTCACCCTCACCCCCACCCTCCCGATACACTCACCCTCCCTCATGCACAGCCCCACCCTCCCTCACCCACACCCTCCCGTAACCTCCAGCCTCACCCTCCCACACCCCCACGCCCCTCACCCACAGCCTCACCCTCCCTCTCCCACACCCCCACCCTCCCTCACCCACAGCCTCACCCCTGACCAACATCCATGCCTATGTGTCAGGGGTAAGTCAAGCTGAAGGATTGCCTCTCTCTCCCCAGTTCCCCTCTCTCTCCCCATTCTTCACTCTCCCCAGTTCCCCTCTCTCTCCCCAGTTCCCCTCTCTCTCCCCATTCTTCACTCTCCCCAGTTCCCCTCTCTCTCCCCAGTTCCCTTCTCTCTCCCCATTGTTCACTCTCCCCAATTCCTCTCTCTCTTCCCAGTTCCCCTCTCTCTCCCCAGTTCCCCTCTCTCTCCCCATTCTTCACTCTCCCCAGTTCCCCTCTCTCCCCAGTTCCCCTCTCTCTCCCCAGTTCCCCTCTCTCCCCAGTTCCCCTCTCTCCCATGTTCACCTCTCTCTCCCATGTTCCCCTCTCTCTCCCCCGTTCCCCTGTCTCTCCCCAGTTCCCCTTTCTGTCCCTCTATCCGCACCTCCCTATCCTCTCCCACACCCTGTCTGTCCCTCGGAAACGGTCTCCTCTCCCCTTTTCCCTCACACCTCCCCTCATCTCCCACCCCCTGCTCCCTTGCACCCTCTCCACTGACGTCTCACTCCGGCAGAAGCTGGGCATTCCCCCCACTCCCCTCTCCCCCCGCCGCTCCACTGATCCGGGGTCTCTTACTCTGTGAGGAGCCAGGCTCCCTGCACTTTGCCGTCTTCATCCCCCAGTGTTCTCTCCGTCTCGCTGATCGCTGCTTGCAACACTCCTGGCTGTGGAGACACAGTGAGAGAGAGATGGTTTATGTCCACTGGGGAGAGAGAGAGACTGTGACCCCCACTGGGGAGAGACAGGGACTGTGACCCCCCACTGGGGAGAGAGAGAGAGAGACTGCGACCCCCACTGGGGGGGGAGAGAGAGAGACTGGAACCCTCTGCTGGGAGAGAATAAAACTGTGACCCTCCACTGGGGAGAGAGGGAGAAATAGTGGCCGTGGGAGACAGAGAGAGAGACAGAGACAGACAGAGACAGAGAGGCAGAGAGAGAGAGAGAGAGAGATTTCCATCCACTGGGGAGAGAGGTGAGACGGAGACTGTGACCCTTCACTGTGACACAGACGGATAGATGAACCCTCTGACCTCTCTCTGACCACAACCATCAGGGGGAGAGACCAGGCCTGTCCTCCCCTCGCTGACCCCAGGAGGTGATGCCCAGATGTATCCCAAACCCATCTCCCAGCCACCGCGCAGCCCACACTCACCCGCAGAGCAAAGAATTCATCCCGGTGGCTCTGGCCCGAGGACGGGGGGAGAACAGAGGGGGAGAACTCCCCCCGCGGGAGAGGGGGATACAGTCGGGAGAGGTCAGCAGGGGTTACAGGGGTCACGCCCGAGCCCGGGGCAGAGGTCACACACTGTTCCACTCCTGGGTCAGGCGTCAGGTGCTCTACTGACCCCGGGGTAAAGGTCGCGTCGGGTTCCAGTTGCGGCGAGGGAACGCTGGGCTCCAGCTGATCCCCCATGGCCGGCAGGGGAACCCCTGCTCCTCCCGAATCGGGGAAGGGACGGTGAGGGAATCGCGGGGCTCCGGGACGGGATCAGCTCCAGTCCAGGCCGGAGCGAAGCAGCAAACTACGGGTGCGAGCAGTCAGGGGCAGGGTGGGTCAGGGTCACAGGGTCAGGGGTGAGGAAGGGTTAGGATTTGGGACAGGAGGGGGTTTGGGAGGAGTCACGGTCAGGGTGCAGGAAGGGTCAGGGTCAGGATGATGTCAAGAGTCAGATTCAGGGACAGGGTCAGGGGTGGCCAGGTCTCCGAAACACAACAACTGAGGACGACACTCCACCGCTGAGATAAACCAGGAAACTGGTGAGAGGCTGCAGCCTCGATCACAACACCCAACCACCGGAAATGTAGAAAAACAGGTTCCAGTTGCCAGGAAACAGCCGACACTCAACAGGGAAATAACCCAGAGCAGAACAACAGAGAAAATATGTGTTACTGATACAAGAGTCTTACAGTGTGGGGTGTATCAGTGTTACAGTGAGGGTGTGTGGGGTGTATCAGTGTTACAGTGAGGGGTGTGGGGTGTATCAGTGTTACAGTGAGGGGTGTGGGGTGTATCAGTGTTACAGTGAGGGGTGTGGGGTGTATCAGTGTTACAGTGAGGGGTGTATCAGTGTTACAGTGTGGGGTGTATCAGTGTTACAGTGAGGGTGTGGGGTGCATCAGTGTTACAGTGGGAGGTGTGGGGTGTATCAGTGTTACAGTGAGGGGTGTGGGGTGTATCAGTGTTACAGTGGGAGGTGTGGGGTGTATCAGTGTTACAGTGAGGGTGTGGGGTGTATCAGTGTTACAGTGAGGGGTGTATCAGTGTTACAGTGAGGGGTGTGGGGTGTATCAGTGTTACAGTGAGGGGTGTATCAGTGTTACAGTGTGGGGTGTATCAGTGTTACAGTGCAAATGTTGTTTTAAACTGAAGATAGACACAAAATGCTGGCGTATCCCAGCGGGACAGGCAGCATCTCTGGAGAGAAGGAATGGGTGACTTTTCATTCTTCTGTTTCAGGGCATATGGCAATAAAACACTCTTGACTCTCTAGCTGGCATGTAATATTGTCAGGGTAAAAGTGAAAGGTTTTCAAGAGTGTGTGTCGATAATTCACCAGAAAGTTGTATACACAATATAGCAAAAAAGAGGTTGAGGGGTAGGGGCTGGAGGATAGACGGTAGGTGGAATGGGGAGGAGGTGAGGGGGAGGCGGCGAGGGTAAGGGGGAGATGGTAGATGGGCACGGGAAGGGTCGGGTACCAGATAGATGGGGAGATCGATGCAGGGGGTAGACAGTGAGGGAAGGGGGCATTGGGTTAGGTATAGGTTAGGTGAGGGGCATAGGAGAGAGGAGTATGGGGAAGGGGACTTGGGGAGGGGAAGTGTGATCGGGGAGAGAAGGTGGAGGGGAGTTGGGGAGGAAAGGCATGGGGAGAGTAGATGGGGAAGGGGGAATGGTGGAAGGGGAGAGCAGATGGGGAAGGGGGAATGGTGGAAGGGCAAGGGGAGAGTAGGTGGGGAAGGGGGCATGGTGGAAGGGCACCAGGAGTGTACCCTGGGAATTTGGGCACGGGGAAGGAAAAGAGTACTCGGGGGAGGGGTATGGGGAAGTGTAAACGGGGAATGGGCATTGAGGAGGATAGATGGAGAGGAATGCATGACCTTTTATTCTGAGGCTGTGGCCTCTGAACTTAGACTCTCCCACAAGTGGCAACATCCTCTCCACATCCATCCTGTCAAGGCCATTCACTTCTCGGTACATTTCAACGCTGTCTCTCTCTAACCCCCCCCCCCCCCCCCCCAGGGAGATGGAATATGCACTTGCTGTGATTTTGGTTTTAGGGTGGCATAGTGGCGCAGTGGTAGATCCTGATCTTGGCTACTGTCTGGCTGGAGTTTGCATATTCTCACTGTGAAACACTGCAACCCTGCATATCTCGCACACAAAATGATGCAAGTCTTACTATGAATGACAGAAATAAGAAGTGTTATCCATGTTTATGAAGTTCATTTTTGAATGATTTAAAATTGAGGGTGTTGGTGCAATATACTGCTAACCCACATATGCATCGAATGAAATATTCACATTTAAACAAGGTGAATATATTATTTGTTATTTGACCAACTTATCGGTTGAATTTAGATATGAACATTTTACAGGTTGTAAGGTGGTGGATAAGGATGGTGTTAATGCGTGTAACTCATTTTTCACAAAAGTGAGGGTTATTATTGCACCAACCCCCTCAATTATATGTTAAATTCAAAACTAAACTATGGTAGCAATGTACAGTGAATTCAGAAAGTATTCAGACTTCTTCACTTTTTCCACATTTTGCTAGGTTACAGCCTTATTTTAAAATGGATTAAATCATTTTTTTAATCATCAATCTACACACAATACCCCATAATAAAAAAGTGATAACAGGTGTTTAGAAATCTTTGCAAAGTAATTAAAAATAAATAACTGAAATATCACATTTACATAAGTATTCAGACCCTTTGCTATGAGACTCAAAATTGAGTTTATGTTCATCCTATTTCCATTGATTATCCTTGAGATGTTTCTACAACTTGATTGGAGTCCACCAATGGTAAACTAAATTGATTGGAAATGATTTGGAAAGGTACACCTGTCTACATAAGGTCCCACAGTTGACTGGATGTCCGAGCAAAAACCAAGCCATGAGGACGAAGGAATTGTCCATTGACCTCCGAGACAGGATTGTGTCGAGACACAGATCTGGGGAAAGTTATAAAACAATTTCCACAGCATAGCAAGTCCCGAAGAGCGCAGTGCTCTCCCTCATTCTTAAATGGAAAAATTTTGGAACCACCAGGACTTTTCATAGAGGTGGCCACTCGGCCAAACTGAGCAATCGGGGCAGAAGGGCCTTGGTCAGGGAGGTGATCAAGAACCCGATGGTCACTCTGACAGAGCTCCAGAGTTCCTCTGGGAAGAAGGAAGAACCTTCCAGAAGGACAACTATATCTGCAGCACTCCACTAATCCGGCCTTTATGGTAGCGTGGCCTGATGGAAGCCACTCCTCAGTAAAAGGAACATGACAGCCCACTTGGAGTTTGCCAAAAGGAACGGTACGGTACGGTACGGCACGGTAGCGCAGCGGTAGAGTTGCTGCTTTACAGCGAATGCAGCGCCGGAGACTCAGGTTCGATCCTGACTACGGGTGCTGCACTGTAAGGAGTTTGTACGTTCTCCCCGTGACCTGCGTGGGTTTACTCCGAGATCTTCGGTTTCCTCCCACACTCCAAAGACGTACAGGTATGTAGGTTAATTGGCTGGGTAAATGTAAAAATTATCCCTAGTGGGTGTAGGATAGTGTTAATGTGCGGGGATCACTGGGCGGCACGGACTTGGAGGGCTGAAAAGGCCTGTTTCCGGCTGTATGTATATGATATGATATATGATATGAACCTAAAGGTCTCTCAGATCATGAGAAACAAGATTCTCTGGTGTAATGAAACCAAGATTGAACTCTTTGGCCTGAATGCCAAACGGCACCGCTCATCACCTGGCCAATACCATACCTACGGTGAAGCATGGTGGAGGCAGCATCATGCTGTGGGGATGTTTCTCAGTGGCAGGAACTGGGAGACTAGTCAGGATCGAGGGAAAGATGAACAGAGCAACGACCCTAAGCACACAGGCAAAACAATGCAGGAGTGGCTTTGTGACAAGTCTGTGAATGTCCTTGAGTGGCCCAGCCAGAGCCCGGACTTGAATCCGATCGAACTTCTCTGGAGCGACCTGTAAATAGTTGTGCATCGACGCTCCCTGTCCAACCCGACAGAGCTTGAGAGGATCTGCAGGGAAGAATGGGAGAAATCTTCGCTTTTTTATTATGGCATATAATGTGTACATTGATGACCTGGGTGACCTTGTACACCAGTCACTGAAAGTTGGCGTGCAGGTACAGCACACAGTGAAGAAAGCTAATGGTATGTTGGCCTTCACAACGAGAGGATTTCAGTATAGGAGTAAAAAGGTTCTTCTGCACGTGTATATGGCCCTGGTAAGACCACATCTGGAGTATTGTGTTGTTTTGGTCTCATAATTTGAGGAAGGACATCCTTGTAATTGAGGTAGTTCAGTGTAGGTTCACGAGATTGATTCCTGGGATGGCGGGACTGTCACATGAGGAAAGTTTGAAAAGACTAGGCTTGTATTCACTGGGAGTTTAGAAGGATGGGGATCTTGTAGAGACATATAAAATTGTAAAAGGACTGGACAAGCTAGATGCAGGAAAAATGTTCCCAATGTTGGGGGAATCTAGAACCATGGGCCACAGTCTTAGAATAAAGGAGAGGCCATTTAAAACGGAGGTGCGAAGGAACTTTTTCACCCTCACAGTTGTGAATTTGTGGAATTCTCTGCCACAGAGGGCAGTGGAGGCCAAATCACTGGATGAATTTAAGAGAGTTAGATCGAGCTCTCGGTGCTCGTGGAATCAAGGGATATGGGGAGAGGTTGGGCACATGTTACTGATTGTGGATGATCACAATGAATGGTGGTGCTAGCTAGAAGGGTCGAATGGCCGCCTCCTCCTGCACCTATTTTCTATGTTTCTATTATAAAAACAAATTGAATCCATTTTAAAAGAAGGCTGCAACATAACAAAATGTGGAAAATGTGATGGGGTCTCAATACTTTCTGAATGCACTGTCCATTATTCCTGTCTAAATCTAGCACTTCTGTATCAGTGTAGGTATGTATTCATTACATTTCATTACACTAATATAGAAGGAAAAGAATGAAACAATATCTTGACATGTGTTCATAGTTATTTTACTCACAATATTAGGTTTTCTGGAAATAAGTTTGATGTCACTGATTGTGAATGGGTATGGATAGGCCCAAATGAAATGTATGTGAGAGAACAGTGATCATCATAGGGGGGACCGTGTTCGAGAGGTGTGTGCATTACTGATTTTATATAAGAAAATAACTGCAGATGCTGGTACAAATCGATTTATTCTCAAAATGCTGGAGTAACTCAGCAGGTCAGGCAGCATCTCGGGAGAGAAGGAATTGGGTGACGTTTCGGGTCAAGACCCTTCTTCAGACTGATCTTATATATATATATATAGGGAATCACAAGAAATAAACTAGATATATATGTGTGTGTGTGTGTATGCATATATATATATATATATATATATACATATGCATAAACCATAGGTCGAATTGTCTTTATGGTTTATGTACATCATGTGAAAAATAAGATGAAGAGAGAAATTAGTGTTGCTTTAAATCAAAGTTGCTTCTGATCCATGAGAAGGAACGTTGAGATCTATTTATCTCTATCTTGCCTCTCACTCACAAACTTTAAATGATTTGTGCAGAGAGTGTGTTAGAGCAATACAAGGGAAACTGCACAAAAGAGGGGGCTGGGGAGGCAGGATCGGTGGGAAATAGGCAGAAATAGTAAGAAAGAATAAAATCAGAGAATCTAATCAGGAGGAAATCATTTAAAAAGAAAAATAACAAAAAAATGT
Source organism: Rhinoraja longicauda (assembly GCF_053455715.1). Taxonomy (NCBI): domain Eukaryota; kingdom Metazoa; phylum Chordata; class Chondrichthyes; order Rajiformes; family Arhynchobatidae; genus Rhinoraja; species Rhinoraja longicauda. The sequence goes on from NC_135996.1 coordinate 2,157,258, forward strand.
GAATTAATAGATGAGATATATTCTGCATTTTAATAGTATCATCACACATACTGTTCCCCCACAACACTGATTACACTGCGAGAGGGAGAACGGGCGGCACCTTTTGCTTACTAAAATGGCGGACGTTCCGCACCGTTGCGTAAAACACTTCAGAAGCGGCGATTCCGACGGAGTGGTCCACCTCGCTCTGTTATCTCTGGCCTCTCCTCCCTCCCGCACCGCCCCGCCCCGCCCCCGAGGGCGGAGACTCACGGATAGAACCCGCCCCTCCTTGATTGACGTTCAGACAGGCCAATCTGCTGTTCCCGCGTTGACGTCATGGATCAGGTGGCCACGCGCGGAGACGTTTAACCAAAGATACTAGAGGAACAAGATGGACCACTCGACCCTGAGAACAGTAGAATGTCATGGCGCCATTTTAGTAGGCAGAAACCTGCAGAGACATTTAAAAAGAAAAATAACAAAAATCTGTGAAATGATATATGAGACATATTCTGCATTTTAATGGTATCATCACACATACTGTTCCCAAAAACACTGATTACACTGCGAGAGGCAGACCGAACGGCCGGGTTTGCTTACTAAAATGGCGGACGTTACGTTCCATTGCGAACGACACTTCAGTAGAGGCGATTTCTGCGGAGTGGTCCATCTTGTTCCTCTAGTACCTTTGGGTTTAACGGTCGCCGAGGGAGGGAGCGTCGCCGCCGCACAAGGAGGAGACAGAGGGAGGGCGGGGTGTGGGGGAGACAGAGGGAGCGTGGGGGAGACAGAGGGAGCGTGGGGTGTGGGGGAGACAGAGGGAGCGCGGGGTGTGGGGGAGACAGAGGGAGCGCGGGGTGTGGGGGAGACAGAGGGAGCGCGGGGTGTGGGAGAGACAGAGGGAGCGCGGGGTGTGGGGGAGACAGAGGGAGCGCGGGGTGTGGGGGAGACAGAGGGAGCGCGGGGTGTGGGGGAGACAGAGGGAGCGCGGGGTGTGGGGGAGACAGAGGGAGCGCGGGGTGTGGGGGAGACAGAGGGAGCGCGGGGTGTGGGGGAGACAGAGGGAGCGCGGGGTGTGGGGGAGACAGAGGGAGCGCGGGGTGTGGGGGAGACAGAGGGAGCGCGGGGTGTGGGGGAGACAGAGGGAGCGCGGGGTGTGGGGGAGACAGAGGGAGCGCGGGGTGTGGGGGAGACGGGGTTGCGGGGCCCGGGCGGGAGGGTAGACGGTGGATGGACAGGGGATGCGGCGAGGGGAAGGGGGAGATGGAAGGAGGGCACGGGGAGGGTGGGGTGCATGGGATAGATGGGGAGAGGGGTACAGGGGAGGGTCGGCAGTGAGGGGAGGGGGCAGTGGGGAAGGTAGATGGTGAGGGGGCATTGGAGACAAGTATGGGGAAGGGCAGTTGTGGAGCGGAAGTGTAGTGGGGAGAGGTGGACGGGAGTCGGTGAGGAAGCCATGGGGGAGAGTAGATGGGGAAGCGGATGGTGGAGGGGCATGGGCAGATTCGATGGGGAAGGGGGCGGGGGGGGGGTATGGTGGTGCACGGGGAGTGTCGTCTTTGAAGAGTACTGGGGAGGGGCATGGGAAGTTGACGGGGAGAGGGCATGGGGAGGATGGATGGGAAGGAGTGCATGAGGAAGGTAAATTGTAAATTTCCCTGGTGTGGGACGAATAAAGGAATATATTAAATTGGAGTGTGTTTGGAACTGGGGAGGGGAAGACAGAGCGGGGGATCTGATATGAGGCTGAGGCGGTGGAGGGAGCACAGACAACCCAATAGGTCCACATTGAGTGTGAATGGGCTCTTTCTATGTCCAGCTCTGGGTCATTCACGGTATACTCCTTGCCTAGTAAAGCTCCAGGAGATGCTGCACTGCCTGAGGTGATCTGGATCTGCTCTGCTCCAAGACATATTATTCTAATGTACGACATTGGGGAGACCACACCTGGAGAAATGTTCAGTTCTGCTCGCCCTGCTAAGGGAAGGCTGTCGGTAAACTGGAAAAGGTAGAAATAGATTGATGAGATGTTACCAGGACAGGAGGGTTTGAGGAATATGGATTGGCGGTGACTGTTTTCTGTGGAGAGTAGGATCCAAGAGGTGATCTTGTTTATTAAATCAGAAGAGGCATCGATAAGGTGAACTGCACAGGCTTTTCCCCAGGCAAGCAGTGTATGAAACTTGGGAGCATTGTTTAATGTGAGAGGGGAAAATTTAAAGAGCTTTTGAGGGAACAAGTTGCCAGAGGAACATTGCAGAGGTGAGTACGATTACAACATTGAAAACCTATTTGGATGTGGACACGGAGTGGAAAGATTTGGAGGAGTATTGGGCCGGTGCAGGCAAGTGTGACCAGCTAGATCAGGCAACTTGGTCAGAATGGATGAGTTGGGCTGAAATGCCTGTTGCTGTACACCAGATTCTAGAACAATATGTCTATTTGATTCCAACATCCAATAAAGTTCTGGCATTTAGATCTAGTTGCCCAATCATGTCTTTGACTGATGTTGCATTTGTTACAGAAAGCTCACGGGCTGAGACTCTCCGTGTCAGAGACAGACAACATCTGGTCAAGAACCACAGGGAACATTGAGCAACAGATGCAAGCAAAGCTGAGGTGAGAGGGAACTGGGACTGTGAGAGTGTATGTGTTCCCTCTGGCCTTGGTTCCCAGTGAGATATCATCATCCACTTTAACTGATTTTAAATCCTCCAGTCCTGTCACTGATACCCTTTGCTCTGGAATCACCAAGCCACTCTATCCTTTCATATAAAAACACCAAAAAGGCAGGAGTATGTTATCTTTCTCCTTCATATGATCATGATTAATCTCCCGCAGACCTCAATTCCTTTCCTGTGTGTACTGCTCGTCGCTCTCAAATCCCCGATCTTTGAAAAATCAATATTGCTCTTCCTTGTCTCCACTGATTTCACCTCTACCACCCTCCATGGTGGATAATTCACCATGTTCTCTCTGAAGAGCTTTATGCACAACACAAAAAGTTTTCAATGGCTACCCCATTATGGTGTAACTGTCGCCGTAGATTTATAATCCGATACAGCATGGAAACAGGTCCTATGGGCCAACTTGTCAATGCTGACTAGGATGCCATTTTGGTCTAGGCCTATTTTCCTACATTTGGCCCATTGCTATCGGAACCTTTCTTATACATGTTTCTCATGAACTCCTATAGTGTCGTAAACAGGTGCTTTGTCCCAACCTGCCTCTTGTGTTCCTATTAATTGTTCCCTCCTCACCATAAACCTGTGCATTTACCCTGTCCATTCCGCTCATGATCTTATGCAGCTCTATAAGATCACCCCTCATACTTCAGTGCTCCAATGAATAAGGTTCTAGCCAGCTAAACCTCTCTCTAAAGCTCAGGCCCTTAAGTCCAGGCAACATCCTTGTAAATCCTTTCTGCCCCTGTTCTAGCTTAACAACATCTTTCCTATAACAGGGTGACCAAAGCTGAACACAATCCACTAAATCTGGCCTCACCAATGTCTTGTTTAACTGTAACAATACCTCCCAACTTTAATACTCAATGTTCTGACTGATGAAGGCCAATGTGTTGAAAGCCTTCCTGACCATCCTATCTACCTGTGACGCCGTTTTCAAGGAACTATGTCCCCCTCCCCAACTGCGGCATGTAACCCGTATTTAATCGTGACTCATAGATCGCATCCAGGGCACCTGCAATTTCCTCCCTAGTTTCCTCAGATACAACTGATCAGGCTCAGGAGATTGGTCTATCTTAGAAACATAGAAAAATAGGTGCAGGAGTAGACCATTCGGCCTTCAAGCCAGCACCACCATTCAATATGATCATGGCTGATCATCTAAAATCAGTACCTCATTTCTGCTTTTTTCCCATATCCCTTGATTCCTTTAGACCAAAGAGGTAAATCCAACTCTCTCTTGAAAACAACCAATTAATTGTCCTCCACTGCTTCTGTGGCAGAGAATTCCATTGATTCACTACTCATCACAACCCCTTATTCTTAAAATGTGACCCCTGGTTCTGGACTCCCCCAACATCGGGAACATTTTTCATGCATTTAGCCTGTCCAATCCTTTAGAAAATTCATACGTTTCTACAAGATCCCCTCTCATCCTAAATTTCAGTGAATACAAGCCTAGTCGACCCATTCGTTCATCAGGTTAGTCTTGCCATCCCGGGAATGAACCTGCGCTGTACTCCCTCAATGGCAATAATGTCCTTCCTCAAATTTGGAGACCAAAATTGCACACAATACTCCAGGTGCGGTCTCACCAGGACCCTGTACAACTGCAGTAGGCAGTTGCTCCTATACGCAAATCCTCTCGCCATGAAGGCCAACATGCCATTAGCTTTCTTCACTGCCTGCTGTACCTGCATGCTTACTTTCAGTGACTGATGTGCAAGCACCCAGGTCTCGTTGCTCCTCCCCTTTTCCTAATCTGGAACCATACAGTTAATAATCTGCCTTCCTTTTCTTGCCACCAAAGTGGATAACCTCACATTTATCCACATTGTACTGCATCTGCCATGTATCTCCCAACTCACCCTACCAATCCAAGTCACCCTGCAACCTCGTAGTATCCTCCTCGCAGCTCACACTGTCACCCATCTGCAATAACGTCATATGTGTTTGGAGATTCTGTACTTCCATGACCATGATATTGACTGGTCTCAGACACTTCTGTTGACTCACGTTCGCTGGTCCTGATGTGTTTATCCATGGTAAAAACAGAGGCAAAATACTAATTGAATATCTTGCTCATCTCTTGTACCTTTGATTCCAAAGGGGTCTCATTTTCACTCTGGCCACCCTTTTTCTGTTAATGTGCATAAAATCTCTTGGGATTGTCCTTAATGTTATTGGCCAGAGCTCGCTCCTATTCCCTTTTTCCTCCTGATTTCCTTTTTTAGCTTGCGCCTCTGTTCCCAAAATTCCCAGCGGCATATACCTGCCCCATGCCTCCTTATTTTTGACCAGAGCCTCAATTTCTTTTGTCATCCAAGCATACTTACCCTCGCCCCTTACTCTAACAGGAAAGTGCAATTCCTTGACCCTTTTTAAGCACACTTAAAAACATCCCACTTTCTAGATGTTCCTTTTCCTTCAAACGACCTGCTCCTATCAACTTGATCCAGGCAATCTTAAATCCATAACCTTTCAAAACTTAATTTACTACTACGTTAAAAAAAAAAACAGACGTAACCTCAACGATTGCACCTCGGAGTGACTAAATGTGATGTACTTTACACTCACAGATATACCTGAATCTAGAGTACCGTCCACCCCAGAAAATGGCGGTGCGCATTCATTCATTACAAACAGGGTTGGATGAAGTTCCTTGTGGACAAGAGGGAACTGAAGACTAATGTGACCAGGAATGGAAATGAACTTGACACCAGGTTCAGTTTGGTAATTGTGACAATAAACGTGTGAAGCGGCGTGAGCTTGTCACTGTGCGTTGAAGCTGTGTGTAGTGTGGTTGTTATCTCCAAACTCCAGGACCTATGAATGTGCTCCACCCTCTGCTACTGCTTCCTCGGCTCCATGGCCCCTGGACCACAGTCATTGATGATAGGTCACACCATTGTTTTTTTGGTTTAAAGATGTAGCGCGGAAACAGGCCCTTCGGCCCCACCTAGTCCGCACCGACCAACGATCCCCGCACGTTAACCTATCCTACACACAAATCAGGGACAATGTTTACGCTTATAGCAAGCCGACAAACCTGTACGTCTTTGGAATGTGGGAGGAAACCGAAGATCTCAGAGAAAACCCACGCGGTCACGGGGAGAGCGTACAAACTCCACACAGACAGCACCCGTGGTCAGGATGGAACCCGGGTCTCTGGCGCTACTAGCACTGTGAGGCAGCAATTCTACCGCTGCGACATAATGGCGCCCTCCACAATAAGTCTTAACATCGGCGTCTTGCAAGGATGATCTCTCGGTCCCCTACGATACTCCCTTTGCACTCTCTGATTTCGTCCGCAGGTTTGCTGTCGACACCACTGTGATGGGTCAGCTCTGGAACAACGATGAGGCGGAGTTCAGGAAAGAGACAGTGAACTTTACTGACATTGTGTGTCAGAACAATAACCTACCACTCAATGTCATCAAGACGAAGGGACTAGTTATTACATTCTGGAAGCATGGCGGAGTGCATGCGTAAATGAGGATCAATGGTGCGGAATTGGAAATAGTTGATCCATCCTTCCCGGTCACCCTCTTCTTCTCCCTCCCTCCCCTTCACCCTCCTCTCCTCCCTCCCTACCCGTCACCCTCCCTTCCCCGTCGCCCTCCTCCCTACACCCCTCCCTCCCTCTTCCCCTTCTTCCCCACTCCATCCCCCCTATATTCACCTCTCCCTCCCACATTCTCCTCCCTCCCCTCCGTCTTCCTCCCTCTTGGTGACCCTCCTGCCTTCCTACACTCCTCCACTCCCTCCCTTCATTTGACCCTCCTCTGCTCCCTATTCCATCGCAGTGAGTGTCTGAGATGCAGGAGGTGCGGAGGGAGCTTCACTCTGTATATGTGTGTGTGTGCGTGCCTGCATCTTTGTGCATGAGTGTGCGAGTGTGACTGCGTGCGTGTGAATGTGTGTGCGTGCACGTGTGCGTGTAACACTGAGTTCATTCGTTTGAAGGAACAAGCAACATCCTCCCCACCACCTTTCACATCAAGAAATTACAATGAATGTAACGGTAAATACTTTTATTACTGTTAACAATGCAAGTTACTAGTATTATTATTAACACTATTAAAAAAAAAGCAAACAATTAATACATATTAGCAACTAAACTGAAAGATGATTGTATTCTCAGCTTCTCCATTGCCCAGCTTCTCTGGTGTTTATAGATCGAAGTGATGGAGCTGGGTCTCCAGGTGCTGAAACGAATTGCAATGGATTGCAACCGGATACTTTGTTTTACAGTTTCTTTAAGCATGGGTGTCTGTTTTGGAGTGGGGCGGTGGAAGATGGCAGGTTTCCTCTTTGGGTATTCAAGCGTGCTGGAGCTGTCATCTACTGGCCTTGGAACTGGAGCGCTCTTGATGCTGCTCTCCCCGATAGTTGTTGCGTCTGTGTCGGGTACAGTCCCTGCCAGTTGCTCCACGCTGTCATCTTGCTTACCAGGCTGCAGCATTGCCTCGGCAGAATGTTCTTTCGCTTCTCTCATCTGCCTCAGTTCTGCAACAGGAAAATGGACACCAAATGACAGAGAGCCTTTCTCAGGCTGACCCTCTGCCATTGCCTTAGATGGTCCTGCCACCTCCTGAGGCAGTTTTGCCTCGTCTCCACCAGCAGTGTTTCCTCCACTCTCCAAAGCGTGGATTACAGGTGCTGGAGTGGTGTGCTGAGCGTTACTTGCACCCGGTTTGTCTTTCTCATTGTCAGCGTGTGCGGTTCCTTCACCTTCACAGCGGTCACCTGGTCCACAGGCCTGAGGATTTCTGAACCCATTCATTAGGTAAGCGAACCAAGAGGAAAACATCATCCGCACTCTTTAGCGACACTCAGAAGAGACGGAGCTGTGTCTGAGTGAAGGATCTTCAGCGGTTGCTGCTATTTATTGGTTGGGGAACAATTCCATTGTGATGAAGTTCCACGTCGATAATGGTCACCGTGGTTAAAACCGCAAATCAAAAGCAGTGCAACACCTGCCATCCTTTCCGTGGTCAATGGTCACAATGAGCAGTTAATAATAATAATAATAATATTAATAATGCATTTTATTTATATAGCGCTTTTCATATACTCAAAGACGCTTTACAGAGATTTTGAGAACATAGGGAAATGAATAAATAGACAAATAAGTAAATAAATAAATGAACAGAGAAGGGAGACAGAAGGGGCGTGGCTGTGTTCTGCAGCTGCGGCTCACCGGCAGTCTCTCCATTTTTTTTTGTGTTTTTTTGTCATTGTCGATGTTAAATGTACGTTTTGTTTTATTTTTAATTCTGTGTATGTAGGGGGGTGGTGGGGGGGTTGGGGGAAACCTTTTTTAAATCTCCTCCTCAACGGAGATGCGACCTTTACCGTGTCGTATCTCCGTTCGCGCAACGGCCAACATCGTGGAGTCGGCGGCCTCCAGCTGGGATCGACCTCAAAGACTCCGGTCGCAGGGCCTGGACTTACCATCTCGGAGGCTTCGGCCGTGGGCCCTGCAGACCGCAACATCGGGAGCTCGCAGGTCCCTGGCTGGCGACCGGCTTTTGGGAGCTCCAGCCGTAGCAGCTTCGACCGCCCCGAAGCACGAGGCACGATCAACCCGCCCGCAGGCCCTTCATCGCCCTGCGTGGCTCGGCCGCGGCACTTTACATCGCCCGGTGGGGGCTCAGGACTCTCATCGCCCTGCGTGGCTCGGCCGCGGCATTTTCCATCGCCCGGTGGGGGCTCAGAACTTTCATCGGCCTGCTCGGCTCGGCCCTGGGACTTTACATCGCCCGGTGGGGGCTTCAAGGGGTTGGGAGCCTCGATCGCCTCGTGGCGCCACGGGAGAAGAACGAGGAGGAGATAAGACTTTGCCTTCCATCACAGTGAGGGTATGCCTAGAGCAATCACTGTGATGGCTGTTTTGTGTAAAAAATTGTATCTGTGTGTCTTGTGTTCTTTAATGTCTACTGCCGGACCCTGACGTGAGAGGACGCTGGCGTTGATTATTCGCCGCTTTTCCGTCAGGATAGTTTGTCTGTTTGTCTGTTTGTTTCTATGTTAATTGTATTTGTAAAGCGCTTTGAGCATGTGTTAAGGCGCTATATAAAATAAATATATTATTATTATTATTATTAAGGTGAGGTGACCTTCAGTGGTTGAAGGCAGTACTGAACAGGTGAGACTTCAGTGATGTTTTGAATGTGGTGAGTGTGGAGGAGTCTCTAACGGTTTGGGGTAGTGAGTTCCATAGGGTGGGAGCAGCGATGGAGAAAGCCCTGTCCCCCCAGGATCTGAGTTTGGTCCGGATGTGGGGGGATAGGAGATTGGCAGCGGCAGAGCGGAGGGTGCAGTTGGGAGTGTGCCTGTGGAGGAGGTCGGTCAGGTAGGATGGTGCCAGGTTATGGAGGGCTTTGTAGGTTATGAGGAGGGTTTTGTACTGGATTCTTTGGGGGATGGGGAGCCAGTGGAGTTTATAAAGTACGGGGGTGATATGGTCACGGATCGAGGTGTGTGTGAGTAGACGGGCAGCGGAGTTTTGAATGTATTGAAGTTTATTGATGATTTTTGAGGGTGCGCCATAGAGGAGGCTGTTGCAGTAGTCCAGACGGGAGGTGATGAAGGCGCGGATGAGGGTTTCTGCAGCTGTGGAGGAGAGGGATGGACGGAGACGGGCAATGTTTTTGAGGTGGAAGAAGGCTGTCTTTGTGATGTGTTTGATGTGTTTGTCGAAGGAGAGGGTTTGATCAAGGATGATTCCAAGATTCCGGATGTGAGGTGAGGTGGATACTGGGAGACCATCAATGTTGAGGATGAAGTTTTGGGTGGATTTGGTGAGCGTTTTTGGACCAATGATGATGATTTCAGATTTGTTGCAATTGAGTTTGAGGAAGTTTGATTGAAGCCAAGATTTTATTTCAGTGATGCAGTTTGTCAGTGTAGAGTGTGTGGTGGTGCAAAACCATAGAGACTGAACTCAAAAGAAAAGATCGGATTACTTAAGTTATAATGAACACCATAAAGTGTTTCAAAAGCAACCAAAGGAACAGCAAGTTTGAAATAAACGTTGAATATTTGGAACTGCTGCTTATTTCTTGTGTTCTTTTTTTAAATTTCAGATTTGCAACAGCTGCAGTTTTTGGGAACTGAGATCTTGTGAAAATCCATTGATCTGTACGTTAAAAGTCTGTCTCCACACTGGTGCTGCTGGACATAAATAATCCCACGTCACGCGTTTCCTCTTATTAAATTCCACTGGTTATCATTTCAGTGTTAAACTGAAATTGCTGCAAAAATTCAGCAAGTGAGGCTAGTGGAGAGAGAAGCAAAGCTTTGTTCAAAAACCTTCAATAAGTGTCGAAAAGAGACAAAAATTATGTTTCAAGCCGTAGAGAAATCGAAGTAATGGATGGCACATGGGTAAGACCAGCGTCACCATGTGGATCAGTTGCAGGTGAGATCTGGTCAGTGTTTAACGTGACTATAGGGAGAAAACACCACTGGTGCAAAGGCTGTGAGATGAGGGCAGTAAGAGAGTGACAATAAAAAGGGACATGTAAAATCACAAATGCAGGGCATTTGGACATGTCCAGCAGGTCAGCCTGCGCTAATGGAGGGAGGAAATCTGAGCCAATATTGCAGGCCGATGACGTACAGGAGAAATGGCCAGTTCTGGTTCATGCAGAGAATATGAGGGACCTGATGTTGTAGAGTTCAATACTGAGTCCAGCCGACTGCATCATGCTGAGACAGAAGATGAGCAGTTCTGTTGAAGCACGGGCCTCTATATTACAGCGCAGGAGGGCACAGGAGAGATCAGAGGAGACGGGGAATTAAAATGATGGGCAACTGGAAACACAGGGTCACCATTGAAAATAGGTGCTCCTCAAATTGATCATTAAATCTGCGCATTGTTTTCTCCACTGTAAGGGAGACCATATTGTTGAAGCCAAGGTATGTGGTGCAACATTCATAGTGTAATGTCCGCAGTTGTTTGGTGCTGACTCGGGTTGTGTGCAGGATGGTTCAAGGCCATGAAGGCTGGTGGAAGAAACGTCTCTTGAATCTGGAGATCACAATTCTCAGTTTCTTGTACCACCGCCTCAATAATAAGAGATAAGCGAGCGTGTTCAGGGTGATGTGAGTGTTTGATGGGGGTAGTTTCCCTCTTAAGGTCTCTAAACCGTTCTAATACGTGACAAGAGGTGTAAATAATATTCCAGAAGACGTTTAGACTTGTTCGATACATGTTTGGCGCTACTTTGCCAATTTTCAATCCTATATCTCTCTTTCACCCCTCCTCCTCCCTTCGTGTGACCCCCCTCTCTTCCCTCCCTCCTCCACTCCCCCTCTACCTCCCTCCGTACCGCCCTCCCTCTTTCACCCCTCCTCCTCCCTTCGTGTGACCCTCCTATCCTCCCTCACTCCTCCACTCTCCCACTCCCTCCCTCCATGTGCCCCCCTCTCCTCCCTCTCTGCTCCCTATCCCATCCCCGTGAGTGTGTGAGATACAAGACTGTGCGGAGGGAGCTTCACTCTGTGCGTGTACGTGTGTGAGTGCGTGCGCTTGTTTGTGCATGGGTGCGTGCGCTTGTGTGTGCATGGGCGCGTGCGTGCGCGCTTGTGTGTACATGGGTACGTGCGTGTGAATGTATGGGTGCGTGCGTGCGCGCTTGTGTGTGCGCGCGTGTGAATGTGTGTGCGTGCGCGTGTGTCTGTAACATCGGGTACATTTGTTTAAAGGAACAACAACCTCCCCACTTTCAAATCAAGGAATTACAACTGTATGTAACGGTAAATACTTTTATTATTGTCAACAATACAAGTTACAACTTTTACTAGAACTATTATACAAAAATAATTAAAAACTAATACATATTAGCAGCTAAACTGGAAGATGTTTGCACTCTCAGCTTCTCCGTTGCCCAGCTTCTCTTGTGGTTATATATCGAAGTAATAGAGCCGGGTCTCCAGGTGCTGAATCCAATTGCAAGACGTTGCAACCGGATACTTTGCTTTACAGTTCCTTCGAGCACGGATGGCTGCTGTGGCGTGGGGTGATGGAAGATGGCAGGTTTCCTTTTCGGGTACTCAAAATGTGGTGGTGCTGTCATCTATTGGCCTTGAAAGTGGAGCGCTGTCGACGCTGCTCTCCCCGATAGTTGGTGCTTCTGTGTCGGTCGCTGTCCCTGCCAATTGCTCCACGCTCTCACGTTGCTTCCTGGCCTGCAGCATTGCCTCGGCAGAACGTTCTTTGGCCTCTCTCATCTGTGACAGATCTCCGTGACGTGTTATTGAGGGTTGGTCAGATGGCCATCACAGGAGTGTCCGAGAAGAACATTGTGTTCACAGATGGAGATTTAATCAAGTACAATCTGCAGCCTTGCCAGCTCCTGTCCAGGTTCCTGATGGAACTTCTACAGAGAGAGGATTCAGACCGGAGCGTGGTGTACACCTTCCCGCACCTCACCATCCAAGAGTTTGTGGCCGCACTTATACAATTCCTCACTCCAGGTCCCAGGGATATCCCGAAACTCCTCACTGAAGCCCACAGCACGGTAGACGGGCGAGTTGAGGTATGTCACCTTTTTGTTGCTGGTCTCTCCTCCCAGTGTCAGCTCGGGGCCTGGTGGAGTTTATGGGTCCATTTCCTCATCAGTAAGCCAGCGATCCCCACACATCAACACCGCCCTGCACAAACTGGGGACAATTTACACATACACTCAGCCAACTAACCTGCATATCTGTACGTCTTTGGAGTTTGGGAGGAAACCGAAGATCTCGGAGAAAACCCATGCGGTCACAGGGAGAACGTACAAACTCCATACAGACAGCACCTGTAGTCGGGATGGAACTGCGGGTGCTGTAAGCGCTGTACTCTACCGCTGCGCCACCGTGGTCGCATTGTATGAAACTTCAAAATGTGTGATTCCAAGACACTGGCGGGTTGGGCGGGAATCGCAGGCGAGGGAGGGTCACTGACGTGGGGACCATCAGTGCAGGTGTGGGGTGCGTCACTGGCGGCGGGGAGGGGGGTGGGGTTGGATGATACACGCAAGGGAACCGTCACTGCCGGGAGAACTGTGGCTGCTCATGGACAAGGAATGGTGAATGCCACCATGAACACATGAACAAGACCTGGGCATAATCGCGGAGTAAACACTCAACTCTCGGAGATAAGCCTCCGAATCATCCGTCTGCTCAGGTCGTTCCACTGAACGAATAGCAATTGGGGTTCGCTGATCTCGCTCTCACTCCTCGGTAACTGCTTGGCTGGAAGACGGAGAGACCTTTTCACATTCCACTGTCCGGCCGGTAACTGTGAGCACGATCGACGGTGCCGGGAGTGTTGGTAGAGACGAGCTCGGAAATTGCCCTTGTCCACCTCCGTAAGCGTTCAGGGGTGGTACGGACTGCAATACGGAATGAAGAACGATGGAACTGGAGAGGGGGGGGGTTGCGTTGGGCGAGAGTGGGGGCGTGCTGTGCCGAGAGTCGGGGAAGATGTGGCGATGAGGGAGGAAGTCCCGTACGAAGGGGAGGTGGTGTGTGTGTGTGTGTGGGGGGGGGGGTGGTTGGGTTGGATAGAGCAAGGAAGGTGTGGATGAAGTAGTGATCGGGATTAGGGGGGCACGGCTGGTACGGGCGAAGTGGGGGCTGGGCGAATCGGAGCCCACGGAAGAGGGGTCTGTGTGAAGGGGGCGGTCCACGTTGGGAGGGCGAGGGATTGCGGGTGAGGGGAGCCGGCCAGGGAATGGCACCGGCAGAGAGAGCCGGGACAGGGGGTGCTGGGCCAGGGAGAACCGAGCAAATGGGAGCTTGCGGCGAAAGGGAGCCGGTAGAAGGGGGAGAAGGGGGGAAACTCAGAGGGAAAGATTGGTAAATGGGAGCGATATAGTGGGGCTGGGGGAGGGGGGAAGGGGCCGGAGAGGGCGGGCGCCTGACGGAGGGGTGCAAGGTGGAAATGCCGGGCGGATTGTGGATCCGGGCCATGAGGGGCATGGCGAAGGGAGTGGTGAAGAGGGGTCCCTTTAAGGGGTAGGTTGGACCATTGGGGCGGAAAAGTCTGGGCGGGTAAGTCGGGTCGTGGAATGTCCCGCTCCGGGTAGCTGAGTCATACATGGGGCGCCGGGCGAAGTGGGAAGGGGAGTTCCCAGCGTGGGGAGCATTGGGTAAGTGGCGATGTGCGGAGAGTCCTCGGGTAGGAAGCGACGGTGGCTATATTGTGATCATTGGTATCTATATTTCACACCGCGGAGATTTGAAGCGTTACTTCACTACAGTGCATTCAGAAAGTATTCAGACCCCTTCACTTTTTCCACATTTTGATATGTTACAGCTTTATATTAAAATTGATTAAATTCTTTTTTTAATCATCAATGTACAAATATACACCATAATAAAAACGCGACAACAGTTGTTTAGAAATTTTTAGAAAGTAATTAAAAATAAATAACTGAAATATCACATTTACATAAGTATTCAGACCCTTTGCTATGACACTCAAAATTGAACTTAGGTTCATCCTGTTTCCATTGATTATCCTTGAGATGTTTCTACAACTTGATTGGAGTCCATCAGTGGTAAATTAAATTGATTGGACATGATTTCGAAAGGCATACACCTGTCTATATAATATCCCACCGTTGACAGTGTATCTCAGAGCAAAAACCAAGCCATGAAGTCGAAGCAATTGTCCGTAGACCTCCGAGACAGGGTTGTGTCGAGACACAGATCTGGGGAAGGGTATAAAACAGTTTCTGCACGATTCCAGGTCCCGAGGAGCCCTGTGGCCGCCGTCATTCTTAAATGGAAGAAATTGGGGACCACCAGGACTCTTCATAGAGTTGGCCGCCCAGCCAAACTGAGCAATTGGGGGAGAATGGCCTTGGTCATGCAAGTGACCAAGAACCCGATGGTAACTCTGAAAGAGCTCCAGAGTTCCTCTGTGAAGATGGGAGAAACTTCCAGAAGGACAACTATATCTGCAGCATTCCACCAACCAGGCCTTTGTGGAAGAGTGGTCAGAGGGTTGCCACTCCTCTGTAAAAGGCACTTGACAGCCCGCTTGGAGTTTGTCATAAGGCACCTAAAGGACTCTCAGACCATGAGAAACAAGCTTCTCTGGTCTGATGAAACCAAGATTGAACTCTTTGGCCTGAATGCCAAGCAGCACCTCTCCTCACCTGACAAATACCATACCTACAGTGAAGTATGGTGGTGGCAGCATCAGGATGTGGGGATGTTTTTCAGCGGCAGGAACTGGAAGACCGGTCAGGATCGAGGGAAAGATGAACGGAGCAAAGTACAGAGAGATCCTTTATGAAAACCTGCTCTAGAGCGTTCTGGACCTCAGACTGAGGCGGAGTCAACGCAGGAGTGGTTTGGTGACAATGTCTTTGAGTGGCCCAGCCAGAGCACGGACTTGAGCGCGATCGCATATCTCTGGCGGGACCTGAAAGTAGCTGTGCTTCGACGCTCCCCATCCAACCTGACAGAGCTTGAGAGGATCTGCTCTCAAGGGAGAAGAATTGGAGAAATTACCCAAATACAGGTGTGCCAAGCTTGTAGCGTCATATCCAAGAAGACTTAAGGTTGTAATCGCTCCCAAAGGTGCCTCAACAAAGTACTGAGTAAAGGATCTGAATACTTATGTGAATGTGATATTTCAGTTATTTCTTTCCAATTAATTTGCAAAAATTTCTAGGCACCTGTTTTCGCTTTATTGATTATGGGGTATTGTGTGTAGATTGATGATAAAAAAATGAATTTAATCCATTTTTAAATAAGACTAACGTAGCAAAATGTGGAAAAGTGAAGGGGTCTGAATACTTCCTGAATGCACTGTAAATAATGGAATCAGTCACTGAATACAGCTATAATACTTGGCAGTGTTTCACAGACCTCGGGGAGACGTTGAGAATCACAGGGTGTGTCGCTATCCGTATCTGTGCACGATACCAACAACGTTAACTCACAATACGTCATTGATGGTAAACAAAATGTGTTTGAAAATTAGTCCCGACTTGAAAATAATCTTTACATTCTATATTGGAAATGAATGAATCGAGACGTCTCGGACTGTGACGATTAGATCTAATATCAGATTAGCGTGCACTGGGTGGACCGACGTCGTGTCCACTGAAGGTTTCTCAGAATAGAAGAATGTTATTGAACCATTTTACCTTTCG
Organism: Rhinoraja longicauda; assembly: GCF_053455715.1. Classification (NCBI taxonomy): domain Eukaryota; kingdom Metazoa; phylum Chordata; class Chondrichthyes; order Rajiformes; family Arhynchobatidae; genus Rhinoraja; species Rhinoraja longicauda. Next base: position 2,173,087 of record NC_135996.1, read on the forward strand.
ATACACAGTACCTCAACATTTTAACGAACGGAGTAGTGGGAAAGCAGATCGCAATCTTCAGTTGCTCTCTAAATTTGGTCTGAGTCACTCCGTAAATAAAGGTGTTTGCGCAGCAGCTGAGAAGCTGAACGGCATACCCCACTTTCTTTGCATAATAAAGCCGGATAGACGTCTCCAGGTCTGTGTAGAGACATCTCATGAGAATGAAGACCAGCGTGGTTGTCGCCCAGCAGAGAAGGAAACTCGCAGACAGGGTGAACAGGAGAATGATGGATTGTCGCCGGGTCTCCATCTCAGGATCTCGCTGCTTGCTGCCATTTCTCTGTCCCTTAAGCGCCCGGCGGCGTTTGCTCGCCACCAGGATCCGACTGACAGTCAGTGAATTGAGAGTCAAAATGAGGAAGAAAGGAAGCAGCGGGTTCAACAGTACGTCCATCCAATAAAGACCCTGGACCTCTCCAGTATCACGAAGCGGGGGTTTACCTCTACACACCCAATAACCGGAATAATTATTCGATATCCTCATATACCGGAAATAAAAAGGTATGTTCTTTAGACAGAAGGTGACGCAGATTGTGCCAATAATCAATCCCGCAATTTTTGGGGTGCAGTATTTTGTCTTAAACTTAGCCCAGCAAATGGCCACAAACCGATCGAAGGTGAAAGCGACCGTAAGCCACACAGACCAATCTAAAACCACCTTGCAAAAGGTATAGTGGACAAGACAGAACGGAGCATTTCTAAGAACCAGGACCAGGTTGTACAAATATGAATTCAACCAATACAAGTTTGCCTGTATCATTTCGTACATCAGGACTTCGATTATCACAACCATTAGATCCGCCGCAGCCATCGACACGAGATAGCAGGTGATGCATTTGGAGAGACCACACTTTCCTCGGCAGAGAATGACGATTGCAAGCAGATTAACTTGAGAGGAAGAAAGTAAAATAAACAACGTGATAAATTGCAACAGACAATCAACGCGCTTCTGAAAACCAATTTTCAGGACATTTACACCTCGTGGACATCCATAACCTCGGCGCATCCGTACAACCAGAATGGGAATAAATTGTCTCATTTTCATAGCTCCGATGAAGTGCTTTATACCGGTCATTTTACTGTGGTCCCTCGCAGGGATTACAGCCCCCGCGCGTATTCACCAGCAATGTGTTAACAAACACCCAAACCGATGAAGCGGGCGCGGAGTTATGTAGCTGTCGAGCAACAAGACGTCTTTGAAACTTCGCCTTGGTAACTAACTTGTCAAATTTTAACGGTTAGAGACGATTTCAATATAAAAGCAAATTAGATCAGATTTAAAAATAAAATATCGGGTACATTTACCCCCAACATTAAGGCTACAGCGAGAAGTTTGGATAGTGTTGCGGACATGCACAGTGTGAATTGCGTCGGTGCATTTTGAAGGCATTCGAAAGACATAGGAAGTCTTCAAATAATTCGGATGAGCAGTCGCATTGCAGTCCATGGCAATAAGGGAACTTGTCCGCATTTCCATGGAAATTGTGGATCAGCTCCAATGAGCTAGGCCAGGGAGTAGATACATAGAAACATAGAAAATAGGTGCAGGAGTAGGCCATTCGGCCCTTCGAGCCTGCACCACCATTCAATATGATCATGGCTGATCATCCAACTCAGTATCCTGTACCTGCCTTCCCTCCATACTCCCTGATCCATTTAGCCACAAGGGCCACATTTAACTCCCTCTTAAATATAGCCAATGAACTGGCCTCAACTACCTTCTGTGGCAGAGAATTCCACAGATTTGCCACTCTCTGTGTGAAAAAAAAGTTCTCATCTCGGTCCTAAAAGATTTTCCCCTTATCCTTAAACTGTGACCCCTTGTTCTGGACTTCCCCAACATCGGGAACAATCTTCCTGCATCTAGCCTGTCCAACCCCTTAAGAATTTTGTAAGTTTCTATAAGATCCCCCCTCGATCTTCTAAATTCCAGCGAGTACAAGCCGAGTCTATCCAGTCTTCCTTCATATGAAAGTCCTGCCATCCCAGGAATCAATCTGGTGAACCTTCTCTGTACTCCCTCTATGGCAAGAATGTCTTTCCTCAGATTAGGAGACCAAAACTGTACGCAATACTCCAGGTGTGGTCTCACCAATGCCATGAACAACTGCAGCAGAACCTCCCTGCTCCTATACTCAAATCCCCTCGCTATGAATGCCAACATACCATTCGCTTTCTGTACTGCCTGCTGCACCTGCATGCCTACTTTCAATGACTGGTGTACCACGACACCCAGGTCTCGTTGTATCTCACCTTTTCCTAATCGGCCACAATTCAGATAATAGTCTGCTTTCCTGTTCTTGCCACCAAAGTGGATAACCTCACATTTATCTACATTATACTGCATCTGCCATGCATTTGCCCACGCACCCAACCCATCCAAGTCACGTTGCAGCCTCCTAGCCCCCTCCTTATAGCTAACACTGCCCCCAGCTTCGTGTCATCCGCAAACTTGGAGATGTTGCATTCAATTCCCTCGTCCAAATCATTAATATATATTGTAAATAGCTGGGGTCCCAGCACTGAGCCTTGCGGTACCCCACTAGTCACTGCCTGCCATTCTGAAAAGGACCCGTTTATTCCTATTCTTTGCTTCCTGTCTGCCAGCCAGTTCTCTATCCACATCAATACTGAACCCACAATACCGTGTGCTTTAAGTTTGCATACTAAGTACGAGACGAAAAATTAGTATAACTGAATTGCCACGCCGGTCGACATTTAGTAACCTAGCAATCACTATGTGGTGAAATAATTCTAAATACAAAAGGGCGGAAAAATGAAGCAACGCCACCAGCGAACTGTTGATAATGAATGGAACTTGAACAACAAATGAAGAGTGAGGAAAATAAAAACAGGATAAATTTCTTTCGCCAGTCTGACGTCGTCAATTCTCCGTAATTAATCTGTTGCAAGAAGTGCTTACCAGGGATGCCAATCGCGGTAAGAAGGGAGTAGAATATAATGAAAAAATCCTCCATCCTCCTGCTGTTGGAGGGTTCGTTTCTGTCGAGCTCTGCCGGAGGCACGCGTTATCGAAATCAGCAAATTATTCAAAATGTTTCCAAGGGATTTAAAAAAAAACAAACATCAGAAATTAAATGCAAACGAACACAGTAAATGATCTCTGTTGAATTACATTCAATCCAACTGTTGCACAGATCTGTGGTTCCCTTTATGAGAACGTGATTAAGCTTTCGGTGCGCCCAGCCCGTTCAGTCTGCAGTGTTGTTCAGATCCCGAGATGACCCTCATTTATAGAACTCAAGATATGCCTGATCTTGAAAATAACTTGCGCAATATCTGTTCAGTATCGTCATTTAACAAAGGAGCCCGCATTTTCTGATCCAGTGCGCCTCAAATCCCAATGGAGAAACAACGTTTTCTTTCCATTTTAACACAACATAGATAGTAATCATGAGATAATCGCTCCGATCTTTACTACGATTGAGGACTACTCATCATTTAGTGGTACGCGTGGCAGCGGTCCAATACAACCATCCCTTTACTGAATCTACTTGAATACTGTTTGTCGCATTCTATCATGGGGAGTGGATTCGCTACTCCAGTTCAACCGTCGGTAATCTCAATGTAACAACCTAGGTTGAAGCATTGCTTTATATTTATGGGGTGCCTCAACATTAATGCGGTTTGTCATTCTTCCATTCTGACTCCATTGTTGCTCTTGACAGACCGGCGCTCGGGGTAGCGACTCTCCATGGCCAAATCCAGACTGGGATCGTTCGCAGCTGACCCAACAGTTGACCACCATAACATTTGTGGACGAGTAGATTACCCATGTTTACATCTCCTGCTGACGGGCGCAGATCTTGGGACAGTCACAAACCAGACATTCTGTTAATTTGAAGAACGATGTTTTCCTTGCGTTCAAAAAATAACATGTTAAATCAGTACGACGAAGTGTCAAAAATGATTCATGAAGGTTATACAGGAAATGGAGTAACAATTGAGAACATAGAAACATATAAAACAGGTCTAGTAGGAGGCCATTCGGCCCTTAGAGCCAGCACCGCCATTCATTGCGATCATGGCTGATCATCCAAAATCATTGTGATCATGGCTGGTCATCCACAATCAGTGCCCAACTTCTCCCCAAATCCCTTGATTCCACTAGCCCCCAGAGCTCTATCTAACTCTCTCTTAAATTCATCCAGTGATTTGGCCTCCACTGCCGTCTGTGGCAGAAAATTCCACAAATTCACAACTCTCTGGGTGAAAAAGTTCCTTCTCACCTCAGTTTTAAATGGCCTCCCCTTTATTCTAAGACTGTGGCCCCTGGTTCTGAGCCCCTCAACATTGGGAATGTTTTTCCTGCATCACACAACTGGTGTACAAGTGATCATTGTTCGGCATAGACTCAGTGGGCCAAAGAGACTGTTTCCACACTGTATCTCTAAACTGATCTAAACTACAGAGAAAGTTCAGACAAACAAAGGTACACAGGGCTCTACATGTTTCACATCCAACTCACCAGGGTTAATTTATCTACAAAACTGCATGTCTTTGAACGTGGGGGGAAATTGGGGCAGCCCGAGCACTAAAGTGGATGGTATTGGACATAATGAAGATGGTAGTGAACAATTGCAGCAAGATTTTGATCAGTTGGTCAGGTGGGCCATGGAATGATTGATGGAATTTAATAGAGAGAAATGAGTGATGTTGAATTCTGACAAGTTTAACATGGACAGGACCAACACAGTGAATGGTCGGGCTCTGGGGAGTGTTGTAGAGCAGAGGGTTCTCGGAGTGTAGGTTCAAGATTTCTTGAAGGCGGAGTCACAGGTACATAGGGTGGGCAAAAGGGCTTTTGGCCCATTGGCCTTCATCAGCGAGAGTATTCAACATCGAGGTTGAGAGGTCATGTTATGACCTCTCAATGATATCAGACGATGAGACCACATTTATAGCATGTATTTCAGTTTTGGGTCCCAATTTATAGGAAGGATGTTGTTAAGTTGGAACGGGTACAAAAAGATTGACAAGGATGTTGCCAGGACTCTGGAGTCTGAGCTATAGAGAGAGGTTGAGCAGGGGAGTGCAGGAGGGAGAGGAGTGATCTTACAAAGGTGTACAAAATCATGAGAGGAGTAGATCAGATAAAAACACAGTCTCTTGCCCAGAGTGGGGGAATCGAGAACCAGAGGATACAGGTGAGAGGGATAGAGTTAATAGGTGCTGAGAGATACATTTTTTACTCATTAGATGGTGGGTTTATGGAACGAGTTGCCAGGGAAGGTAGTTCAGGCAGGCACTATTGTCGTACTTAATAAATATTCAGACAGGTATATGGACAGGATAGCTTAGAGGGATATGGGCCAAATGCAGACAAGTGGGACTACTGTAGATGGGACATAGTGTTCGCCGTGGGTAAATTGGGCCAAGGGCCTGTTTTCACGCTGCCTACCTCCATGACTCTAACACCTGGGGAAACACCATGCGGTCACAGGGAGAACATAGAAACACTGTATAGATAGCACCCATGGTCAGGAATGAACCCTTGTCTCCCGCGCTGTGAAGCACCAACAATACCACTGCTCTACTGTGCTGCTCTAAATTGTAACGTTCAATTTGCACTCTCTTTGCTTTCACCGTTTGCACACCCTGTTGTAGTCGGGAATGGTAGACACAAAATGCTGGCCTAACTCAGCAGGACAGGCAGCATCTCTGGAGAGAAGGAATGGTTTGATTGTCTTCAAGCATGCTATGAGTTGCCTGGATGGCACATAAAACAAACCTAGTTACACGTGGTAATAATGAACCAATACCAATACTATACAATGTTCCAAGCAATCTCCATTGCGGTACAACCATCACTTATGCTCATGAGCCAAATTAGATGTAGGTCAACACCACAGACATCCAACCAGAATATCTTCCTTCCACCACAACACTCTGTCTTCCATGAGTCAGCCAGTTCTGAATCAATACGACCAAGTCACTGTTAATTTGATGCATCTTAATCTTCTAGATCAGCCTACCATGAGAGACGTAATCGAAAGCCTTCCTAAAATCCATGCACACAACATCCACCACCCAACTTCAATCTCCTTCGTCACCTCCCTGAAATACACCCATGTTCGTAAAAAAAGACCTGCTGCGCACAAAGTCGTGCTGGCTATCCTTAATCAGCCTATTAGAAACAAAGAAACATAGAAACATAGGAAATAGGTGCAGGAGTAGGCCATTCGGCCCTTCGAGCCTGCACCGCCATTCAATATGATCATGGCTGATCATTCAGCTCAGTAGCCTGTACCTGCCTTCTCTCCATACCCCCTGATCCCTTTAGCAAAAAGGGCCACATCTAACTCCCTCTTAAATATAGCCAATGAACTGGCCTCAACTACCTTCTGTGGCAGAGAATTCCACAGACTCACCACTCTCTGTGTGAAGAAATGTTTTCTCATCTCGGTCCTAAAAGACTTCCCCCTTATCCTTAAGCTGTGACCCCTGGTTCTGGACTCCCCCAACATCGGGAACAATCTTCCCGCATCTAGCCTCTCCAACCCCATAAGAATTTTATATGTTTCTATAAGATCCCCCCTCAGTCTTCTAAATTCCAGCGAGTACAAGCCCAGTCTATCTAGTCTTTCCTCATATGTAAGTCCCGCCATCCCAGGGATCAATCTGGTGAACCTTCTCTGTACTCCCTCTAAGGCAAGAACGTCTTTCCTCAGGTTAGGAGACCAAAACTGCACACAATACTCCAGGTGCGGTCTCACCAAGGCCCTGTACAACAGCAGCAGAACTTCCCTGCTCCTAAACTCAAATCCTCTTGCTATGAATGACAACATACCATTCGCTGTCTTCTCTTCTAACTAGGAATAAATCCTATCTTGAGGAATGCTCTCCAATAGTTTCCCTACCACTGATGTGAGGATCACTGGCCTTGAGTTCCCTGGATTCTCTCCACTTCCCTTCTTAATAGTTTTCAAGAGAGAGTTAGAATTAGCACTTCGGACTAACGGAATCAAGGAATATGGGGGAAAAGCAGGAACGGGGTACTGATTTTGGATGTTCAGCGATCATCGTATTGATTGGCCTAATCCTGCACCTATTTCTATGTTACTAGATTAAACAAAAGAACATCATTGGCCACTCTCCAGTTCTCCAGGGCATCACTTGTGGTTAAAGAAACAAAGATCCTAGTCATGGCCCCTGCAATCTCCTCTCTTGCCTCCCTCAAAAACCTGGGATAGATCCCATCTGGCCCACATTCTGTTAAAGGGCTGGATGGTTTGGAGTTTGTAAAATGTGTGCAGGATAGTTTTTTGCAGCAATACGTAGAGGTGCCTACCAGAGAAGGGGCAGTGTTGGACCTCCTGTTAGGAAATGAGATGGGTCAGGTGACGGAGGTATGTGTTGAGGAGCACTTTGGGCCTAGTGATCATAATGCCATTAGTTTCAATATCATTATGGAGAAGGTCAAATCTGGACCAAGGGTTGAGATTTTGGATTGGAGAAAGGCTAATTTTGAGGAGATGAGAAAGGATTTAAAAGGAGTGAAATGGAAATTGTTGTTTTATGAAAAGGATATAATAGAGAAATGGAGGATATTTAAAGGTGAAATTTTGAGAGTACAGAGTCTTTATGTCCCTGTTCGGTGGAAAGGAAAGAATAATAATTTGAAAGAGCCGTGGTTTTCCAGGGAAATTGGACACTTGGTTCGGAAAAATAGGGAGATATACAATAAATATAAGCGGCAGGGAGTAAATGAGGTTCTTGTGGAATATAAAGAATGTAAAAGGAATCTTAAGAAGGAAATTAGAAAAGCGAAAAAAAGATATGAGGCTGCTTTGGCAAGTAATGTAAAAGTAAACCCCAAGGGGTTCTACAGATATGTCAATAGCAAAAGGATAGTGAGGGATACAATTGGTCCATTAGAGAGTCAGAGTGGACAGCTATGTGCTGAGCCGGAAGAAATGGGGGAGATATTAAACAATTTCTTTTCTTCGGTATTTACCGAGGAGAAGGATATTGAATTATGTGAGGTAAGCGAAACAAGTAGAGTAGTGATGGAAATTAGGAGGATTAAAGAAGAGGAGGTACGGACACTTTTGAAGAATATAAAAGTGGATATGTCTCCAGGTCCCGATAGGATATTCCCTAGGACATTGAGGGAAGTTAGTGCAGAAATAGCAGGGGCTATGACGGAAATATTTCAAACGTCATTAGAAACAGGGATGGTGCCGGAAGATTGGCGCATTGCGCATGTTGTGCCGTTGTTTAAAAAAGGTTCTAAAAGTAAACCTAGCAATTATAGACCTATTAGTTTGACGTCTGTGGTGGGAAAATTAATGGAAAAGATACTTAGGGACAATATATATAATTATTTGGATAATCAAGGCCTGATTAGAAACAGTCAACATGGATTTGTGCCTGGAAGGTCATGTTTGACTAATCTTCTTGAATTTTTTGAAGAGGTTACCAGGGAAATTGATAAGGGCAAGGCTGTGGATGTTGTCTATATGGACTTCAGTAAGGCATTTGACAAGGTTCCACATGGAAGGTTGATTAAGAAGGTTAAATCGTTGGGTATTAATAGTGAGGTTGCAAGATGGATTCAACAATGGCTGAATGGGAGATACCAGAGGGTAACGGTTGACAATTGTATGTCAGGTTGGAGGCCAGTGTCTAGTGGAGTGCCCCAAGGATCTGTGTTGGGTCCACTGTTGTTTGTCATTTACATTAATGATCTGGATGATGGTGTGGCAAATTGGATTAGTAAATATGCAGATGATACTAAGATAGGTGGAGTAGTTGATAGTGAGGTAGATTTTCAAAGTCTACAGAGAGACTTGGGCCTTTTGGAAAGGTGGGCTGAAAGATGGCAGATGGAGTTTAATGCTGATAAGTGTGAGGTGCTGCATTTTGGTAGGACAAATCAAAATAGGACGTACAGGGTAAATGGTAGGGAATTGAGGAATGCAGTGGAACAGAGGGATCTGGGAATAACTGTGCATTGTTCCCTGAAGGTGGAATCTCATGTGGATAGGGTGGCGAAGAAGGCGTTTGGTATGCTTGCCTTTATAAATCAGAGCATCGAGTATAGAAGTTGGGATGTAATGTTGAAATTGTACAGGGCATTGGTGAGGCCGAATCTGGAGTATGGTGTGCAGTTCTGGTCGCCAAATTATAGGAAGGATGTCGACAAAATGGAGAGGGTACCGAGGAGATTTACTAGAATGTTGCCTGGGTTTCAGCACTTAGGCTACAGAGAGAGGTTGAACAGGTTGGGTCTTTATTCTTTGGAGCGTAGAAGGTTGAGGGCGGACTTGATAGAGGTTTTTAAAATTTTGAGAGGGACGGACAGAGTTGACGTGGGTAGGCTTTTCCCTTTGAGAGTGGGGAAGATTCCAACAAGGGGACATAGCTTCAGAATTGAGGGACAAAGGTTTAGGGGTAACATGAGGGGGAATTTCTTTACTCAGAGGGTTGTGGCTGTATGGAATGGACTTCCGGTGGAAGTGGTGGAGGCTGGCTCGATTTTATTATTTAAGAGTAAATTGGATAGGTATATGGTTAGGAGGGGATTGGAAGGTTATGGTCTGAGTGCAGGTAGATGAGACTAGGTCAGGGAGAATGGTCGGCGTGGACTGGTAGGGCCGGACAGGCCTGTTTCCATGCTGTAGTTGTTATATGTTATATGTTATATGGGACCTACCCATCTTAATGCTCTTCCACAGCCTCAGCACCACCTACTTCTCAACCTCAAACTGCCCCAGCATATTTGTACAATACCTCTTTGTTCTTCGCCACTTCAGCACTTAGTTTCAATTGTTCCTTCTGTCTTTTCAATCGATCGCTCTCCCTTCTACAACCTTCTTCTTCTTGCAGTTGTCTTCTCCTCCGTTCTTCTTCTTGCAGTTGTCGTCTCCTCCAATCTTCTTCTTCTTGCAGTTGCCTTCTCTTCCGTTCTTCTTGTAATTGCCGTTCTTGTGCCTCAAAGTCATGCATCCTTTCCATGAACGCAGCCTGTTCAACAAGAACGGCCATTTTGGCCTCGGTCTCCTTACGAGCAGAGCGCGTCGAAGATGCACGAGATTTGATGCTCAACTTAGAGGTCGAAATATTTGAAGCACTATCTTCAGGTCCGATGGATTCTGTGTCATTGTCACCCTGGAGGGTCCGGCCTCACGACCTACTTGTCTTAGCCATTCAATAACATCTTGGTTAAATCCATCGACACTTTCTACCACCTGCTGCCTCCATTTCTCTTGCTTATCCCATTCTTCTGGTGCTAATTGTAGCAGTCTCAATGTTTCGTAGGTGCCGTAGATTTCGTCTTTGAGGTGGTTAAGACGATTCAGATTGAACCACACCTCAGCCTCCTTTGCTGATTTTATTAGCTTTGATGTTTTCCATTGTCATCTCAGCCATCTTATATTTATGTCTCTTCAGCTTCTCATTGCTTTCATGAGCCAGGTCTTTGCCAATTTGAGTAAGCAGAATGGCCCTTTTTTCCACTTTTGGCCGTGTTCCGCTATGGTCACCTTATGACTGAACATCACATTTCATCTCAGACGTTCTAAGCTTGTTGACGAACACCATGTTTTGCTTTTGGTCCCTTATCCAGTCTAGCTATTTCAAACTTTTGTTGTCTACGTCTCTTGCAAAGGCAAGCTTTCTGAACTTTCGAAGAGTAAATTCCAATAATTCGTTCCAGATCAGGCAGATTTTACGATGAATCACTCCAGTTCAGATAAGATCTCACACTTCATCTCTTGCGAAGGCAAATTCTGACTGAACATCCCGAGGAGTAGATTCAAGCTGATCGCTTCAACTAAAGATGGAATTTTAAGATATGGAATTTTATGATATAGCGGCTAGCTTCTCGTCTATCAATTAGCTCCAAAGCCGCCACTTGCATAGGTCGGGGAAACGATAATCTTTTGACTCAAGTAATAACAATAACAGAGATCATCTCGACGTTTGAGTTAGTTAGACGTTTTTATTTGAAGTCGCAATACAATATATTGGCCTATCTCTTGTCATCGACTGGGTATTACTTTGCTAGGTAAAATTCCATATCTTACCAGAGTCTATGCGATTGATACGAACTGCCAGATTTATCTTCGGTGGAAATCTGTATTAACCTTTTTGTCAATAAGATCTACAACCGAATATATCTTGGCTAATGAATCTTTTGGCAGAACCTTTGGCTGAACCTCTGTCAGCGCCTTCTCGTCTCCCACTACCAACCCGTATAAAACTGCCGTAACTCTAGCTCCGCATACGTAATACGTAAGTATACGTTATACGTAAGCATCGCATTAACTCTACAGTGTCCAAACTACAGCAGGATACAAGGTAATAATAATAATAATATGCAAAAATAACTAATAAACGCAAAATCGCTCCTCTCCAGGGACATGCGAGCCCGGACATAGGCCCAGAACAGGGGTAGGCAGCCGACTCAGGTGTTACCATCAACTGCCTGCTGCCTGGACCCTTTGATGGCCATCTTAGCCAGGACCAGGAGCAAACCAACAGGTAGATCCCACCTTCCCAATCACCCCTCCCCACTTCCTACCTTGTGCGCAAATACCAAAATTGTGGGTGTAAAATGCAACCAGAACTCGAGGAGCAGCCCCTGCAGATACTGGGACTGCAGCCTCTCACACTCCATATATATGTGGAATATGGTCTCTTCCTAGCTACATAAATGGCAGTCGGCTGGCGAGAACGTGAGCTGACATAAATATCTGCTCCATGCCACAGCTCTGTGCAACACTCTCCAACCTAGGTTCTCGATGTAAAGGGGGAGGACTCCATTATAGAGAGGCCTCCACTGGGGGTGGATTGTCCCTTGTGTGTGTAGGATAGTTTATGTGTGTGGGGATTGCTAGATGGCACGGATACAGTGGGCCGAAAGACCTGTTTATGTGCTCTATCCCCAAAACGGAAAGATATAGGTTAAAGTCTCCACTGATTACCCTTTCATCCCTGTTACACATATCTAAATTACCTGCTTTATGCCACGCTCATGCAAGGTTAGACAGATTTGGCAGCCTTTGATTGTTGTCCCTGGAATGCTGGAGTTTGAGGGGAGACCCGCTGGAAGTTTATAAAATCATGAGAAGCATAGACAGGGAAGATGTCAGAACCTTTTTTCCCCGGGATGGAAATATGAAATACAAGAGCACATAGATTTAACGAGAGAGGGCAAAGTTGCAAAGAAATGTGCAAGGCTATCTTTTTACACAGTTAGTAGAGGGTGCCAGGAACGCAGAGTCAAGAGTGGTGGTGGAGGCAGATACAATAGTGACGTTTATGATGCTTTTGGATTGGCACATGGATATAAATCCAGGAAATGGAGGGATATGGATTATGTGCAGTGTTTGGCTTGACATCGTGTTCGGCACAATATGGGCTGAAGAGACAGTTCATGTGCTGTACTGTTCTATGTTTTAATGTGACATCCACTGTTTGGTCACAATGTTCTATTTGTCATATATGCAAATGAATAGAGAAATTATATTTGCAAATATTACATGTACTGGTGCCTTATTCACAGTCCAAAATCCGGTCGGCCCGCACGCTCGGGAAACTGGAGCCACTCCTGTGAACCGACGTCCCTTTCCTCGCCTAGCCGTCTTTGTGTCTCAGGGGCATTACCTTCACCCTCCTAACGGTCCCCCTTCTAGCGTCCGACGTCTCCAGCTCCCTCCAAGTTATGCCGACCGACGAGCCTTCATGTGGGTCCCCGGTCTCACCAACCATCAAGCCTTTGGGCATGTTCCCAGTTACAACAAACATGCAGCCTTCGGGCGAGCTCCCGCCGACCAACGAGCGTTCCGGGCAGGCACTGTGGCCACCGCACCTCGGGAACACTAATAGACGTATTTCACTAAAGGCCTGTAGGTATTTCCTGTCCGTCCTTTGAACTTTACTATTGCTGCACGTTCTACACCATGATCTGCATGGTTCTTCTGTATGATTCTCCAGCGGTCCAACGCCCACTCTTGCTTCTCTCTTACTCTTTATATAACTGAAGAAACTCTTGCTATCCTCTTTTAGATTATTGTCGAGCTTACCTTCGTATTTCTCCCTTTCTCCCCGTCTTAACATATAACATATAACATATAACAACTACAGCATGGAAACAGGCCTGTCCGGCCCTACCAGTCCACGCCGACCATTCTCCCTGACCTAGTCTCATCTACCTGCACTCAGACCATAACCCTCCAATCCCCTCCTATCCATATACCTATCCAATTTACTCTTAAATAATAAAATCGAGCCAGCCTCCACCACTTCCACCGGAAGCCCATTCCATACAGCCACAACCCTCTGAGTAAATAAGTTCCCCCTCATGTTACCCCTAAACCTTTGTCCCTCAATTCTGAAGCTATGTCCCCTTGTTGGAATCTTCCCCACTCTCAAAGGGAAAAGCCTACCCACGTCAACTCTGTCCGTCCCTCTCAAAATTTTAAAAACCTCTATCAAGTCCCCCCTCAACCTTCTACGCTCCAAAGAATAAAGACCCAACCTGTTCAACCTCTCTCTGTAGCCTAAGTGCTGAAACCCAGTCAACATTCTAGTAAATCTCCTCTGTACCCTCTCCATTTTGTCGACACCCTTCCTATAATTTGGCGACCAGAACTGCACACCATACTCCAGATTCGGCCTCACCAACGCCCTGTACAATTTCAACATTACATCCCAACTTCTATACTCGATGCTCTGATTTATAAAGGCAAGCATACCAAATGCCTTCTTCACCACCCTATCCACATGAGATTCCACCTTCAGGGAACAATGCACAGTTATTCCCAGATCCCTCTGTTCCACTGCATTCCTCAATTCCCTAACATTTACCCTGTACGTCCTATTTTGATTTGTCCTACCACAATGCAGCACCTCACACTTATCAGCATTAAACTCCATCTGCCATCTTTCAGCCCACCCTTCCAAAAGGCCCAAGTCTCTCTGTAGACTTTGAAAATCTACCTCACTATCAACTACTCCACCTATCTTAGTATCATCTGCATATTTACTAATCCAATTTGCCACACCATCATCCAGATCATTAATGTAAATGACAAACAACAGTGGACCCAACACAGATCCTTGCGGCACTCCACTAGACACTGGCCTCCAACCTGACATACAATTGTCAACCGTTACCCTCTGGTATCTCCCATTCAGCCATTGTTGAATCCATCTTGCAACCTCACTATTAATACCCAACGATTTAACCTTCTTAATCAACCTTCCATGTGGAACCTTGTCAAATGCCTTACTGAAGTCCATATAGACAACATCCACAGCCTTGCCCTTATCAATTTCCCTGGTAACCTCTTCAAAAAATTCAAGAAGATTAGTCAAACATGACCTTCAAGGCACAAATCCATGTTGACTGTTTCTAATCAGGCCTTGATTATCCAAATAATTATATATATTGTCCCTAAGTATCTTTTCCATTAATTTTCCCACCACAGACGTCAAAGTAATAGGTCTATAATTGCTAGGTTTACTTTTAGAACCTTTTTTAAACAAAGGCACAACATGCGCAATGCGCCAATCTTCCGGCACCATCCCTGTTTCTAATGACGTTTGAAATATTTCCGTCATGGCCCCTGCTATTTCTGCACTAACTTCCCTCAATGTCATAGGGAATATCCTATCAGGACCTGGAGACTTATCCACTTTTATATTCTTCAAAAGTGTCCGTACCTCCTCTTCTTTAATCCTCCTAATTTCCATCACTACTCTACTTGTTTCGCTTACCTCACATAATTCAATATCCTTCTCCTCGGTAAATACCGAAGAAAAGAAATTGTTTAATATCTCCCCCATTTCTTCCGGCTCAGCACATAGCTGTCCACTCTGACTCTCTAATGGACCAATTTTATCCCTCACTATCCTTTTGCTATTGACATATCTGTAGAACCCCTTGGGGTTTACTTTTACATTACTTGCCAAAGCAGTCTCATATCTTTTTTTCGCTTTTCTAATTTCCTTTTTAAGATTCCTTTTACATTCTTTATATTCCTCAAGAACCTCATTTACTCCCTGCCGCTTATATTTATTGTATATCTCCCTCTTTTTCCGAACCAAGTGTCCAATTTCCCTGGAAAACCACGGCTCTTTCAATTTATTATTCTTTCCTTTCCACCGAACAGGGACATAAAGACTGTACTCTCAAAATTTCACCTTTAAATATCCTCCATTTCTCTATTATATCCTTTTCATAAAACAACAATTTCCATTTCACTCCTTTTAAATCCTTTCTCATCTCCTCAAAATTAGCCTTTCTCCAATCCAAAATCTCAACCCTTGGTCCAGATTTGACCTTCTCCATAATGATATTGAAACTAATGGCATTATGATCACTAGACCCAAAGTGCTCCTCAACACATACTTCCGTCACCTGACCCATCTCATTTCCTAACAGGAGGTCCAACACTGCCCCTTCTCTGGTAGGCACCTCTACGTATTGCTGCAAAAAACTATCCTGCACACATTTTACAAACTCCAAACCATCCAGCCCTTTAACAGAATGTGATTCCCAGTCTATATGCGGAAAATTGAAATCACCCACAATCACCACTCTGTGCTTACTACTAATATCTGCTATCTCCTTACATATTTGCTCTTCCAATTCTCGTTCCCTATTTGGCGGTCTATAATACACCCCTATAAGTGTTGCTAAACCTTTCTCATTTCTGAGTTCCACCCAAACAGCCTCCTTAATCGAGCCTTCTAGTCTGTCCTGCCAAAGCACTGCTGTGATATCCTCCCTGACAAGCAATGCAACACCCCCACCTCTTGCCCCTCCGATTCTATCACATCTGAAACAATGAAATCCTGGAATATTTAATTGCCAATCGCAACCCTCCTGCAACCATGTTTCACTGATCGCCACAACATCATACTTCCAGATGTCAATCCAGGCTCTAAGCTCATCCACCTTTCTTACAATGCTCCTAGCATTACAATATACACATTTAAGGGACCCATCATTTCTTATTCTCAGTTTATTTCTTTTCCCTTCTTTCTCTCCTACATATTGGGTCGAGTGTTTCCCTTTTCTGCCTCCTGCCTCACACACTGCCTATTAGCTATCTGTGTTTGAGTCCCTCCCCCCAACCGTACTAGTTTAAAGTCTCCGCAGTTATTTTAGCAAATCTCCCCGCCAGGATATTGGTTCCCCTCGGGTTCAGATGCAACCCGTCCTTTTTGTACAGGTCATACTTCCCCCAGAAGAGGTCCCAATGATCCAGAAACTTGAAACCCTGCTCCCTGCACCAGTTCCTCAGCAACGTATTTATCCTCCACCTCACTCCATTCCTATTCTCACTATCGCGTGGCACAGGCAGTAAGCCTGAGATTATTACTTTGGAAGTCCTTTTTTTTAACTCTCTTCCTAGCCCCCTGAATTCTCCTTTCAGGACCTCTTCCCTTATCCTACCTATATTGTTGGTACCTATATGTACCACGACCTCTGGCTCCTCTCCCTCCCCTTTCAGGATATCCTGGACACGCTCAGACACATCCCGGACACCGGCACCAGGGAGGCAAACCACCATCCGGGTCTCCCGACTGCGTCCACAGAAACGCCTATCTGACCCCCTCACTATAGAGTCCCCTATTACTACTGCTCTCCTCTTCCTTTCCCTACCCTTCTGAGCAACAGGGCCGGACTCCTTGCCAGAGGCCCGGGCACCGTCGTTGCCCCCAGGTAGGCTGTCCCCCCCAACAGTACTTAAACAGGAGTACTTATTTCCAAGGGGTACAGCCACCGGGGTACTCCCTAGTCCCTGCCTCTGTTCCTTGCCCCCCCCTAACAGTGACCCACTTGTCTACCTCCCGTGGTCTAGGAGTGACCACCTCCCTGTAACTCCTATCTATAACCTCCTCACTCTCCCTGATCAGACGGAGGTCATCAATCTGCCGCTCCAGGTTCCTAATACGGTCCCTTAGGAGCCCCATCTCGTCACACCTGGCGCAGATGTGGATGTCTGGAAGACTATCAGACTCCCAGATTCCCCACATCTGACACCCAGAACAAAAAACTGCCCTGGCAGTCATACTCTCCAAACAAAGCCCCGCGCTCGGTTACTAAACCTACCGCCCGGCCGCTACTCCAACCGCTCCAACCGCCCACCCAAAAGAACTGAGTGATCTCCTGGGAGAGGCGAAAAACCGGATAAAAAACCCAGGCCAATTTGGGAAAAAATCCGGGAGATTCCTCTCCGACCCCAAGCTAGGCGATCGAAACTAGTCCGGGAGATCACACAGGTCTTACTCCTTACTATCCCCACACAATCCCCACACACTACTTCCCAAGCAACACAGCTTGGTGCTGCTTGCTGCTGCTGCTGCTTGCTTTAGTTAACATCTGCTGTTATTTAAAAGCTTCCCTGTCCTCTGGCTTCCCAGTAATCTTTGCTATGTTATACGCCTTTTCTTTTAGTTTTATAGTGTCCTTGACTTCCCTTGTCAGTCACGTTCGCCCGTATCTCCCACTAGAATATTTCTTCCTGTTTTGGTTCTCCTGCAGCCATCTTTCAGTAATTGGATCACACTGATTGCATTCAAATGTATCATAAATTCATTTATTATTGTGAATGTTCTGGGTATTCAGATACTTTATTGTGAATTCTCTGGGAATTCAGATACAGCACATTTAATTTTATTGTTTTGACATTTTTGTTTTGAATCTTTTCACTGTTTAACATATTTGCCAGTTATTTTGCTGACTACTATTCCAAATACTCCTTGCTGTTTCCCTTTTCCCATTGCTGATTTCCCTTCACTCTTCCCATTTTCTCACTCAGCTACTATAACATCTCCCCAATAGCACTAACAAACCCACTGCAAAATTATTGCGTTTCGGGCCCACCTATCCCACTAAAGGCTCCAAAGACTCATAGATCCATTTCTCGATTTACTCATTCATGTCCTTTATTGTATAATCTCTGTACTTAATAGTATATTGCCTTGATGAAATCTGAAGATTATAATCTTTGAGGTCCTGTTTTGTAAAATAATTTTATCCACTTCTCTAAACTCTATTGCAAGAACTTCCATTTTTCTACCGATGTTCTTAGTGTATGGACCCCACCTCTAGCTGTTTATCCTTCCCTTTCAGAATCAATTAGCAATCAATTATTTGTTTGACCTTGTCACCAAGGAAGCAACTAAATGCCCTGGAATCTCAATTCCAGGCACCACTACGCCGGTCTGTTCCCCTAACTATTGAATCTTCTGCAATTATGACTTTCTTACACTTCTTCCTTCGGTTAAAATGGCGCTTGCTTTAGTTTAATTTTGAAATAGGGGTGTTCCCAGTTCGGACTGCAATATTCTAACACCCCGTCCTCCCATCCCAAGCAGTACATCAGCACAGTTCAGCAACTTGGTTAGACTGCACTTGGAGTATTTTGTGCGGTACTGGTTGCCCCATTACGGGAAGTATGTGGAGGCCGTGGAGAGGGTGTAGAATTGGTTTTACCACCGTGATGACTGGATTAGGGGGCATTAGATACAAGGAGAGGTCGGCCAGATATGGATTAATTCCACTGGAATGACAGAGGTTGCGAGGAGACCAGCGAAAAGTATATCAAATTAAAGGGCACAGACAGGGGAGACAGTCAGAATATTTTCCCCAGGATGCAAAAGTCAAATATCAGAGTGGATGGCTTTATGGTGAGTGGAGCAAAGTTCAAAGGAGATAGAGTCATACAGCATGGACACAGTGCCTTCGACCCAGCATGTCGATGTCGACCAAGATGTTCCATCTTCACTAGTCCCATCTGCCCACATTTGGCCCATATCCATTTAAACCTTTCCTATCCATGTACCAGTCCAAATATCGTCTAAATGTTTACTATCACCTGCCTGAACTGCCTCCTCTGGCAGCTGGCTGCATATACACACCACCCTCGGTGTGAAAAGGTTGCCCCCGGGTTCCCATAAAATCTTTGAAGGCATGAGAGTGTTAGGTTCTGAGGCACACAGGAACTGGACTCAAACGCACGACTCACACACAAGAGCCAATTTGGAGAAAAAAAGGCGTTCTTTAATTTCCAAATTAACACCACCCTCCAAATTTCCAAATTAAAGAACACTGCGATACAAACCAAAACCCTAAACTTACTTAGCTACAAAAACATTAGTTACAAAAATACTTACTAGGATACTCACTAACTATTCTACGCTTGACAAGAACTTGGAAACAATGCGGGTAAGCCGAGAATCAATGACCGAGAGCACATGAATCACAAGACGAACTGGCACAGGACAAAGGGAGGCGTGGACTATATATACACGAGGTAAGGGCACACAGGCCACCTCCTCGGCGGAATTGGTGTACGGGGCTCCGCTGACGGTGCCCGGGGAGTTCGTTCCCTCCGCCCAGGGTCAGGCAGAACAGCCCTCGGCCGCCCTGCAACGCCTTCGGTAGACAGTGGGCTCGCTGGCGCCGGTGCCGACGTCTCGCCACGGTTCGGTGCGGTCACATGTACCTTCCGCCCTGCAGGACTGCCCTTTTGTTTTCCTTCGTCGGGATGCCCACCGGACACCCCTTCAGCGGCCTTATGAGGGACCGTTCAAAGTGCTTGAGCGGGGCTCTGCCACCTTCGTGTTGGATATGGGGGGTCGTCCTGATACGGTCTCTCTTTCGCGGCTGAAGCCGGCGCACGTGGACGTTAGCCAGCCTGTTCTACTGGCGCGGCCTCGCCCTCGGGGTCGTCCCGCGTCCCGGCCCTTACCCCCGGAGTTCCCACGGGTGCCTTCCCCTGGCGGGGTAGTTCCCGTTCCTGTGCCCGCCGTGGCGCGCACGCGGGCTGGCAGTTTCGTCCGTCCCCCTGTCCGTTTCGTGCCTTCGGTTCTTGGGGGGGGGGGGGGTCCTGTGGCGGCGCCCGGGGGCTAGGCCACTCCCTTGGTCATTCCACTCGGCACTCAGTGGACGGGGGGGATTAGGTCACTTCCTGGGTCAGTTCCCTTGGGTCAGGTGGTCTGGGGCTATAAAGGTTTTTGGGTGTGTCGACTCACGAGTTTTAGTGCGGTGTATGTGTTCTTTGTGGAATAAAGTATTGGTACTACTTACCTGGCGTCTGGCCTGATTTCTGTGGTGACCGCACCCACTATAGCATTACATTTGTATAGCGCTTTTCTAAAAACTCAAAGACGCTTTACAGGGTACATAAAACATTTAAATAAATAAATAAATAAACGAGCAGAAAAGGAAGAATAAGGTGAAGTGACGGTCAGTGGTTGAAGGCAGTGTTGAACAGGTGAGACTTAATTGATGTTTTGAATGTGGTGAGTGAGGAGGAGTCTCTGATGGTTTGAGGTAGTGAGTTCCAGAGGGTGGGAGCAGCGATGGAGAAAGCCCTGTCCCCCCAGGATCTGAGTTTGGTCCGGATGGGGGGGGGGGGACAGGAGGTGAGCAGCAGCAGAGTGGAAGGTACGGGTCGGAGTGTGTCTGTGGAGGAGGTCAGTCAGGTAGGATGGGGCCAGGTTATGGAGGGCTTTGTGGGTCATGAGGAAGATTTTGTACTGGATTCTCTGGGGGATGGGGAGCCAATGAGGCTTGTAAAGGACAGTGGTGATATGGTCACGGGTCGGGGAGTGGGTGAGTAGACGGGCAGCAGAGTTCTGGATGTATTGGAGTTTATTGATGATTTTTGAGGGTGAACCATAGAGCAGACTGTTACAGTAGTCCAGACGGGAGGTGATGAAGGCGTGGATGAGGGTTTCTGCAGCTGTGCAGGAGAGGGATGGACGGAGACGGGCCATGTTTTTGAGGTGGAAGAATGCTGTCTTGGTGATGTGTTTAATGTGTTTGTCGAAGGAGAGGGTTTGATCAAAGATGATTCCAAGATTCCGGATGTGAGGGGAGGTGGATACTGGGAAACCGTCAATGTTGAGGGTGAAGTTGTGGGTGGATTTGATGAGCGTTTTTGGTCCAATGATGATGATTTCGGATTTGTCACAGTTTAGTTTGAGGAAATAGAGTTGAAGCCAAGATTTTATTTCAGTGACGCAGCTTGTCAGGATAGAGTGTGTGGCTGTGGAGATTGACTTGGTGGAGATGAGGAGCTGGATATCATCGGCGAAGCAGTGTTAGGTTCTGGGGCACACAGGAACTGGACTCAAACGCACGACTCACACACAAGAGACAATTTGGAGGAAAAAAAAGGCGTTCTTTAATTTCTAAATTAAAGAACACTGCGATACAACCAAAAAACTCTAAACTTACTTATCTACAAAAACATTAGTTACCAAAATTCTTACTAGCTATACTACGACCGAGAGAACATGAATCACAAGACGAACTGGCACAGGACAAACGGAGGCGTGGACGATATATACATGAGGTAAGGGCACACAGGTGGAAACAATCAAGGCGGGGCTGACAATTACAATTGCAGGAAGTCAAGGGACCTGAAATGAGATAAGAGGTAAGTTTCACCTTAAAACAGGAAGTGAGCACGAGACTTGACATGAGTGATTTTAACTTGACGAACCGCATGACGTGACATGGGAATTTAAACACAGAACATGACACAAGACTAACAGATATGACGGGACATTACAGTACTCTCTCCCCCTTTAGGACCGACTCCTGACGGTCCAGGCTGGTCAGGATGAGTCTTGTCAAAGTCTTTGATCAAAGTCTTGTCCAAAATGAAGCTGGCAGGAATCCAGCACCTTTCCTCAGGACCGTAGCCTTCCCAGTCGACCAGAAACTGGCGACCGCGACCTCTCTTGCGGACTGCAAGAAGTGCCTTAACTGTGTAGACCGGACCACCGTCAACGAGCCGGGGGGTGTAGGGGGCTTGGAGGCGGGCACGAGTGCACTTTCCTTGACCGGTTTTATATTGCTGACGTGGAATGTAGGGTGAACCCTTAATGACCTGGGGAGTTGTAGACGGACCGAAACAGGGTTAATGACTTTCGAAATGGGAAATGGACCCACGAAACTTGGAGCCAGCTTTCTGGCGTGGACGTGAAGTGGCAAGTCCTTTGTAGACAGCCATATCTTCTGGCCTGGGCGATAATGCGGAGCGGATCTGCGGTGGCGGTCGGCTGCCAGTTTCATCCGGGACTGACCCCGGAGTAGAACCCTCCGAGCTCCATCCCAGATTCGGCGACAGCGTCGGAGCATGGCGTGGGCAGAAGGCACCGTCACCTCACACGCATAAGCCGAGAACAAGGGGGGCTGATAGCCGTAGGCACACTGGAAGGGTGTGAGTCCCGTGGCAGCCGTAGGAAGCGTGTTGCGTGCGTACTCGACCCAGATGAGATGGTCGCTCCAGGTGGTCTGGTTCTGCGCGATCAGACAGCGCAAGCAGGTCTCGAGGTCCTGGTTCATCCGCTCAGTCTGGCCATGGGATTGCGGATGGTAACCAGAAGACAGGCTGGCGGTGGCACCTATGAGGGAACAAAACTCACTCCAAAACATGGACACAAACTGAGGGCCTCGGTCCGAAACAATGTCTGTAGGGAAACCATGGATACGGAAAATGTGAGACATCATTACCTCTGCCGTCTCTTTGGCGGAGGGGAGCTTGGCCACAGCGATAAAATGTACCATCTTTGAAAATCGGTCTACCACCGTCAGGACAGTTGTGTTACCTTTGGAGGCCGGCAACCCAGTAACAAACTCAACAGAGATGTGGGACCAGGGCCTCTGAGGGACTGAAAGTGGGTGCAGCAGGCCCGCTTGGGCTTGTCTGGAGGGCTTGCTCCTTGCACAGACAGGGCAGGCGGCCACATATTCAGCTACATCCTTCTCAAGTGAAGGCCACCAAAAACGCTGTTTACCAACAAAAAACAGTTCTCTTGGCACCTGGAAGGCATGTGAGCAGGGACGTGTGAGCCCAGTGGATTACCTGGGGGCGTAATGTCACAGGAACAAACAAACGGTTAGTAGAACAACCACTCGGTGCTGGAGTCTCATCATTAGCCTGCTTCACATCTGTTTCGATCTGCCAAGACACCGCTCCTACCACACGGTTAAGTGGCAGGATGGTTTCGGGTTCTCTGGTATCAGGTTCAGGGTCATAAAGTCGGGACAGGGCGTCTGGTTTTGTGTTCTGGGAACCGGGCCTGTAAGACAGAGAAAAGTTGAACCTACTAAAAAACAGAGTCCATCTGGCCTGACTTGAGTTGAGTCTCTTCGCTTTACGGATGTATTCCAGGTTCTTGTGATCTGTCCATACCAGAAAAGGCTGCTCGGCCCCCTCCAGCCAGTGCCTCCACTCCCCCAATGCGGCTCTGACCGCCCGGCAGTTCTTTGTTTCCGACATCGTAATTCTTTTGTGCGGGGGTCAACTTACGTGACAGGTAGGCGCAGGGATGAATCCGGTTGTCCTTCTCCGCTCTCTGGGAAAGTACCGCCCCAATCCCCTCGTTGGAGGCATCCACCTGCACAATGAACTGTCTCTGGGGATCTGGGATGGTCAGAACAGGAGCGTTGGTGAACAATGTTTTGAGACGCTGGAAGGCGGCTTCGGCCTGAGGATTCCACTGGAACTGGGTCTTGGAAGACGTGAGAGAGTGCAGAGGAGCAGCAACAGCACTGCAGTCTCTAATAAAACGTCTGTAAAAGTTTGCAAATCCGAGAAACTGTTGCACCTTCTTTCTGTTAGTGGGGGTGGGCCAATTGGCCACCGCACTGACCTTACCAGGGTCCATCTGGATGTGGTCGGCCGATATAATGTAGCCCAGAAAGGACATTGTGTCTACGTGGAAGTCGCACTTCTCGGCCTTCACATACAGACGGTTAGCTAAGAGCTTCTGCAACACACACTTGACATGACGCTCATGAGACTGTATGTCTGGAGAGAAGATAAGAATGTCATCAAGGTAGATAAAAACACACTCTTTGAGAAATTCCCTGAGGACCTCGTTCATTAAAGCTTGGAAGACTGCGGGGGCATTGGTTAACCCGAACGGCATCACCAAATACTCGTAGTGCCCGTTAGGGGTGTTAAACCCAGTTTTCCCACTCATCCCCCTCTCTGATTCGCACTAGGTGGTATGCATTCCTTAAGTCTAGTTTAGTGAATACTTTGGCTTTGTTCAAAAGCAGAAGACATCAAAGGAAGTGGGTAACGATTCTTGATCTTAATCTCGTTTAGGGAGCTGTAATCTATGCAGGGACGAAGTGACCCATCTTTTTTGCCCACAAAGAAAAACCCCGCGCTTGCTGCCGAGGAGGACGGGCGAATAATGCCCGTCCTCAGGGAGGACTCAATGTACTCATCCATCGCCTTCCTCTCGGGGCCGGATATGGAGTACAGTCGCCCCTTGGGAATAGGGGCCCCCGGTAGCAGGTTGATAGCGCAGTCGAAAGGTCGATGAGGAGGTAGGGTGGTGGCCCTGGACTTGTTGAACACCTCCTTCAGTTCATGGTAACATGGTGGAACCTTCGACAGATCGGGATAGTCATCATCATCATTAGAAATCTTTATTTCTTCAGATTTAAGAACATTTATTCCCAAAACCGCCCCGATCTTCCCGTAACTCACCCCTTTGTTCACTGGTTCAACAAGACATGATTGTGTGCACTCAACCCCCCATCGTCTGATCTTACCAGATCGCCAATCAATCTGAGGATTGTGTTTCTGCAGCCAGGGGAAACCAAAGACCAAGGGATGTTGAGCTGAGTCAAACAAGTGAAAAGACATTATCTCCACATGGTTAGCATTGAACATGACTTTGACAGGTTCTGTACGATGAGTTATCTCAAACAACTGACGTCCATCTAAAGCGCTCGCCACAATAGGTTGCAACAAGAGCACAGATTTAACCTTACACGATCGAGCTAGAGTCCAGTCCATGAGACTCTCGTCGGCTCCGGAGTCGATCAAAACCCCCAAGTCACAATTTGCTGATTCAGAGTGAGGGTTACCTGTGTCAGAGGTCGAGGAGGTAAGTCCGAAACGGGGTATTGACTCACCAGTGTCCTCCTTTTCACTGGTGAGCCACCCCTTTTACCGAGCAGTCAGCCAGACGGTGTCCTTGTTGACCGCAGTAAAAGCAGGCTCCGTCCTTCAGGCGGTGCTGTCGCTGCTCCGGAGTCAGCCTGGTTCGTCCTAGCTGCATGGGTTCCTCCGACGGCTGAAAGGGCGCTGTTTTCTCCGGCCAGCGATGGACAGGGAACGATGACTTCTTAGAAACATAGAAACATAGAAAATAGGTGCAGGAGTAGGCCATTCGGCCCTTCGAGCCTGCACCGCCATTCAATATGATCATGGCTGATCATTCAGCTCAGTAGCCTGTACCTGCCTTCTCTCCATAACCGCCTGATCCCTTTAGCAAAAAGGGCCACATCTAACTCCCTCTTAAATACAGCCAATGAACTGGCCTCAACTACCTTCTGTGGCAGAGAATTCCACAGACTCACCACTCTCTGTGTGAAGAAATGTTTTCTCATCTCGGTCCTAAAAGACTTCCCCCTTATCCTTAAGCTGTGACCCCTAGTTCTGGACTCCCCCAACATCGGGAACAATCTTCCCGCATCTAGCCTCTCCAACCCCTTAAGAATTTTATATGTTTCTATAAGATCCCCCCTCAGTCTTCTAAATTCCAGCCAGTACAAGCCCAGTCTATCTAGTCTTTCCTCATATTTAAGTCCCGCCATCCCAGGGATCAATCTGGTGAACCTACTCTGTACTCCCTCTAATGCAAGAACGTATTTCCTCAGGTTAGGAGACCAAAACTGCACACAATACTCCAGGTGCGGTCTCACCAAGGCCCTGTACAACTGCAGCAGAACCTCCCTGCTCCTAAACTCAAATCCTCTTGCTATGAATGCCAACATACCATTCGCTTTCTTCACTGCCTGCTGCACCTGCATGCTTGCTTTCAATGACTGGTGCACCATGACACCCAGGTCACGTTGCATCTCCCCTTCTCCCAATCGGTCACCATTCAGGTAATACTCTGCTTTCCTGTTCTTGCCGCCAAAGTGGATAACCTCACATTTATCCACATTATATTGCATCTGCCATGCATTTTCCCACTCGCCTAATCTATCCAAGTCACTCTGCAGCCTCCTAGCATCCTCCTCGCAGCTAACACTGCCACCCAGCTTCGTGTCATCCGCAAACTTAGAGATGTTGCATTCAATTCCCTCGTCCAAATCATTAATATACACTGTAAATAACTGGGGTCCCAGCACTGAGCCTTGCGGTACCCCACTAGTCACTGCCTGCCATTCCGAAAAGGACCCGTTTATTCCTACTCTTTGCTTCCTGTCCGCCAACCAATTTTCTATCCACCTCAACACTGAACCCTCAATACCGTGTGCTTTAAGTTTGTACACCAATCTCCTATATGGGACCTTGTCGAAGGCCTTCTGAAAGTCCAGATATAACACATCGACTGATTCTCCCTTATCCACTCTACTAGTTACATCCTCGAAAAATTCTATAAGATTCGTCAGACATGATTTGCCTTTGGTAAATCCATGCTGACTTTGTCCGATGATTTCACCACTTTCCAAATGTAATGCTATCACATCTTTAATAACTGACTCTAGCATTTTCCCCACTACCGATGTTAGGCTAACTGGTCTATAATTCCCCGTTTTCTCTCTCCCTCCCTTTTTAAAAAGTGGGATTACATTAGCTACCCTCCAGTCCTCAGGAACTACTCCAGAATCTAAAGAGTTTTGAAAAATTATCACTAATGCATCCACTATTTCTGAGGCTACTTCCTTCAGCACTCTGGGATGCAGCCTATCTGGCCCTGGGGATTTATCTGCCTTTAATCCATTTAATTTACCTAACACCACTTCCCGACTAACCTGGATTTCCCTCAGTTCCTCCATCTCTTTAGACCCCCGGTCCCCCGCTATTTCCGGCAGACGGTTTATGTCTTCCTTAGTGAAGACAGAACCAAATATTTGTTCAATTGGTCTGCCATCTCCTTGTTCCCTATGATCAATTCACCTGTTTCCGACTGCAAGGGACCTACATTTGCCTTAACTAATCTTTTTCTCTTGACATATCTATAAAAGCTTTTGCAGTCTGTTTTTATGTTCCTTGCCAGTTTTCCCTCATAATCTATTTTCCCTTTCCTAATTAAGCCCTTTGTCCTCCTCTGCTGGACTCTGAATTTCTCCCAATGCTCTGGTATGCTACTTTTTCTGGCTAATCTGTATGCTTCATTTTTTGATTTAATACTATCCTTGATTTCCCTTGTTAGCCACGGATGCACTACCTTTCCTGGTTTGTTCTTTTGCCAAACTGGGATGAACACTTGTTGTAGTTCATCCATGCGACCTTTAAATGCCTTCCATTGCATGTCCACCGTCAACCCTTTCAGCATCAATCGCCAGTCTATCTTGGACAATTCACGCCTCATACCCTCAAAGTTACCTTTATTTAAGTTCAGAACACTTGTTTCTGTATCGACTTTGTCACTCTCCATCCTAATGAAGAACTCTACCATATTATGATCACTCTTGCCCAAGTGGCCTCGCACAACAAGACTGCTAACTAACCCTTCCTCATTACTCAATACTCAGTCTAGAATGGCCTGTTCTCTCGTTGGTTCCTCGACATGTTGGTTTAGAAAACCATCTCTCAAACATTCCAAGAAATCCTCTTCCTCAGCACCCCTGCCAGTTTGGTTCCCCCAATCTATATGTAGATTGAAGTCACCCATTATAACTGCTGCGCCTTTAGTGCATGCATTTCTAATTTCCTGCTTGATGCCATCCCCAACCTCCCTACTGCTGTTAGGTGGCCTGTACACAACTCCCACTAGCGTTTTCTGCCCCTTAGTGTTTCGTAGCTCTACCCATATCGATTCCACTTACTCCAAGCTAATGTCCTTCCTTTCCACTGCTTTAATCTCATCTCTAACCAGTAACGCTACCCCACCTCCTTTTCCTTTCTGTCTATCCCGCCTGAATATAGAATATCCCTGGATGTTGAGCTCCCAGCCTTGGTCACCCTGGAGCCATGTCTCCGTAATCCCAACTATATCATAATCATTAATAACTATCTCCACATTTAATTCATCCACCTTATTACGTATACTCCTTGCATTGAGACACAAAGCCTTCAGGCTTGTTTTTACAACTCTCTTACCCCTTGTACGATTATGTTGAAAAGTGGCCCTTTTTGATTTTTGCCCTGGATTTGTCTGCCTGCCACGTTTACTTTTCACCTTGCTACCTGTTGCTTCTACCCTCATTTTACACCCCTCTGTCTTTGTGCTCCAGCTCCCATCCCCCTGCCACATTAGTTTAAATCCTCCCCGACAGCACTAGCAAACACTCCCCCTAGGACATTGGTTCCATTCCTGCTCAGGTGCAGACCGTCCTGTTTGTACTGGTCCCACCTCTCCCAGAACTGGTTCCAATGTCCTAAACATTTGAATCCCTCCCCCTTGCACCATTTTTCAAGCCACGTATTCATATGAAATATCCTCCTATTCCTACTCTGACTAGCACGTGGCACTGGTAGTAATCCAGAGATTATTACCTTTGAGGTCCTACTTTTTAGTTTATCCCCTAGCTCTCTAAATTCACCTTGTAGGACCTCATCCCGTTTTTTACCTAAATCGTTGGTGCCAACGTGCACCACGACAACTGGCTGCTCACCCTCCCCTTCAGAGTGTGAAGGACCCGGAGGAGCGCCCCTGGTGATTGGGAGGACGATCAGCAGCCTGGTGTCTTTCCTTTTCCTTTATCCTGTTATCGACACGAGTAGTCCTGGTAATTAATGTCTCTAGATCACTGGGTAACTCAAAAGGTGAAAGTCTGTCCTTTATAGCCTCCGACAACCCATTCATGAAGGCTTCCACTTGTGCAGGCATATTCCACCCACTGTCTGCTGCAAGGGTTCGGAAGTCAATGTCATAGTCTATCACTGGGCGAGTGTTCTGTTTTAACTGCAGTAAGACTCGGGAAGCTTCCCTAGCAGAGGAAGTGTGATCAAAAATACTGCTAAATGTTCTTTGGAAGAGGTCTAGATCCTGACAGACTGTGGAGCCACGAGACCACTCCGCAGTCGCCCATTCTGCGGCTCGTCCCGTCAAATGGGACACAATAAATGCTACACTGGCCTGGTCTGAGGGGAAGTGTGCAGGGTTATGCTTGAAGTGGATGTCACATTGTACAAGGAATGATCTACAATTCTCAGAGTCTCCAGAGAACTTATCTGGTGAAGCCAGGCGTAGAATCAGCGTGGGGTTCGCAGGCGTGGCCGGAACAGCAGGCGGATGGCCGGCTGGAGGTTCAACGTGAGCCAGTGGAGAAGCTGTAGAGGTTGGGTCGAGACGAGCCAGAACCTAATGGAGTTGTACAGCGAGGTGGTTAATCTGTGTCGTCACTGATGACTGGAACTCGCCTTGTCGATCGTTCAGCTCGCGCACCCCGTGACTGACTGAGCGCAGCTGCTCCTCCTGGTGCTGGATCTTAGTGCCCTGGTTGGCAAGGGCTGATTTCCAAATCTTAGAGTCGGCTGAGTCCATATTATGGCCAGTTCGTTCTGTTAGGTTCTGAGGCACACAGGAACTGGACTCAAACGCACGACTCACACAAGAGTCAATTTGGAGAAAAAAAGGCGTTCTTTAATTTCCAAATTAAAGAACACTGCGACACAAACCAAAACCCTAAACTTACTTAGCTACAAAAACATTAGTTACAAAAATACTTACTAGGATACTCAATAACTATACTGCGCTTGACAAGAACTTGGAAACAATGCGGGTAAGTCGAGAATCAATGACCGAGAGCACATGAACCACAAGACGAACTGGCACAGGACAAAGGGAGGCGTGGACTATATATACATGAGGTAAGGGCACACAGGTGAATACAATCAAGGCGGGGCTGACAATTACAATGGCAGGAAATCAAGGGACCTGAAATGAGATAAGAGGTAAGTTTCACCTTAAAACAGGAAGTGAGCACGAGACTTGACATGAGTGATTTTAACTTGACGAACCGCACTAAGGACAAGACGTGGACATGACGTGACATGGGAATCTAAACGCAGAACATGACACAAGACTAACAGATATGACGGGACATTACAGAGAGAGGATCTGGCCAAGGTCGACCGGAAAAGGATCCGAGCAGCAATGCCGGTTGAACAGCAACGGCAGGAATTTCTGGGCATAATCCGGAAGACGCAGGATCATTTCATTCCAAAGAGGAAGAAAGGTTCTAAGGGGAGTAGGAGGCAACCGTGGCTGACAAGGGAAGTTAGGGATGGAATAAAACCTGAAGAAAAGATGTATAACACAGCAAAGGGTAGCGGGAAGCCAGAGGATTGGGAAACTTTCATTGGACATCCGAAGGTAACAAAACGGGCAATACGGGCTGAAAAGATGAAGTACGAGGGGAAGCTGGCCAAGAATATAAAGAAGGACAGTAAAAGCTTCCTTCGATATTATGAGAAAAAGAGTTGCAAAGTCAAATATGGGTCCCTTGAAGGCAGACACGGGTGAAATTATTATGGGTAACAAGGAAATGGCAGAAGAGTTGAACAGGTACTTCGGATCTGTCTTCACTAAGGAAGACACAAAAAATCACCCAGAGATACTAGAGGACAGAGGATCTAGAGGGGTAGAGGAACTGAAAGACATTTGCATTAGGCGATAAATAGTATTGTGTAGACTAATGGGACTGAAGGTTGATAAGTCCCCTGGGCCTGATGGTCTGCATCCCAGGGTACACATGGAGGTGGCTCTAGAAATAGTGGACGCATTAGTGACCATTTTCCAATGTTCAATAGATTCAGGATCAGTTCCAATCATGACTGGAGGACAGCTAATGTTATCCCACTTTTCATCAAAGGAGCGAGAGAGAAAACGGGGAATTATAGACCAGTTAGCCTGACATCGGTGGTGGGGAAGATGCTTCAGTCAATTATTAAAGGGGTAATAATGGTGCATTTGGATAGCTGTAAAAAGATAAGTGCAAGTCAGCATGGATTTATGAAAGGGAAAACATTCTTGACTAATCGTTTGGAATTTTTTGAGGATGTGATAAGTAAAATGGATGAAGTGGAGCCAGTGGATGTATCGTATCTAGACTTTCAGAAGGCCTTTGATAAGGTCCCACACGGGAGATTGCTGAGCAAAATTAGAGCACATGGTATTGGGGTAGGGCATTTACATGGATAGAAAATTGTACTGCAGACAGGAAGCAAAGAGTAGGAGTAAATGGGTCCTTTTCAGAATGGCAGGCAGTGGCGAGTGGAGTGCCGCAAGGCTCGGTGTTGGGGCCGGAACTGTTTACCAATAATCAATAGTCAATAGTCGTTTATTTGTCACATAAACATAAATGTGTATTGAAATGAAACATTACCCGCAGTTGAACAATAAGACCAATAAGAATAATCAATAATCCCCATATATATTAATAATTTGTAAGAGGGGATTCGAAGCAACACTAGCAAGTTTGCGGATGGCACAAAGCTGGGTGGCAGTGCAAACTGCGAAGAGGATGTTAGGAGGTTGCAGGGTGACCTGGACAGTTTGCGTGAGTGGGCAGATGCGTGGCAGATACAGTGTAATCTAGATAAACGTGAGGTTATCCACTTTGGCGGCAAAAACAAGGAGGCAGATTATTATCTCAGTGATGTTAGGTTAGGTAAGAAGGGGCAGTGCAGCGAGACCTGGGTGTCCTTGCATACCAGTCACTGCAAATCGGCGTGCAGGTACAGCATGTATTGAAGAAAGCTAATGGCATGTTGGCTTTCTTAATAAGAGGATTTCAGTACAGGATTAAAGAGGTTCTTCTGCAGTTGTATAGGGCCCTGGTAAGACCACATCTGGAGTATTGTGTACAGTTTTGGTTTTCTAATTTGAGGAAGGACATCCTTGTAATTGAAGCAGTGCAGTGTAGGTTCACGAGATTGTTCCCTGGGATGGTGGGACTGTCATATGAGGAAAGTTTGAAAAAACTAGGCTTGTATTCACTGGAGTTTAGAAGGATGAGAGGGGATCGTATAG
Organism: Rhinoraja longicauda; assembly: GCF_053455715.1. Lineage (NCBI taxonomy): Eukaryota > Metazoa > Chordata > Chondrichthyes > Rajiformes > Arhynchobatidae > Rhinoraja > Rhinoraja longicauda. Next base: position 2,205,085 of record NC_135996.1, read on the forward strand.
AAACGTATAAAATTATCAAAGGACTGGTGAAGCTAGATGCAGGGAAACTGTTTCCTATGTTGGGCGAGTCCAGAACCAGGGGCCACAGTCGTAGAATAAAGAGGAGGACATTTAAAACTGAAGTGAGAAGGAACTTTTTCACCCAGAGAGTTGTGAATTTGTGGATTTTTCTGCCACAGAGGGCATTGGAGGCCGAATCACTGGATGGATTTAAGAGAGAGCTCTGGGGGCTAGTGGAGTCAAGGGTTATGGGGAGAAGGCAGGCACGGGTTATTGATCGTGGACGATCAGCCATGATCACAATGAATGGCAGTGCTGGCTCGAAGGGCCCAATGGCCTCCTCTTGCACCTATTTTCTATGTTTCTATGAATTAATTGTCCATGATTCACATGGGTTCACAAAGTTTCGGGGCAATTCATAAATTATAAGTAACATATGTACTTTGTCGATTAAGAACAAAAGGGAAATTTGTCAAAGATAAATTGCAAAGCTTCAAGAAGACAGCAAGGGATAGGGATATGTCGAGTGCTTTAAAATGCTTCAAGTCCTCTTCATGTGTTATAATAATTCTGTGCTTTAAAGAAGGTTGAAACTGAGCATATGTAACTGACACTCACTGCAGTCAACTTTAGTCAGATTCTGTTCTCTGTTGCCAAAGGACAAACCTTTAAAATGCTTAAAGTCCTCTTCATGTGTTATAATAATTATGTGCTTTAAAGAGAGGTTACGCTGCTGTGTCTTTCAGAGGTGCATGGTGTATATATTTTTTTGACTATTCGGAAGAAGGAAATGTTTTAAAGTGCCTTCTGCAATAAACAAACCATCAAAGGAAAATTCTGTATAGAATTGATGAATCATTGTTCTTGGAGATTGCTCCCCAGCGATCACTGCATTTGGCGCTCTTAAATAAAGTCGTGATTGTTTTATCCGATCTTTATGTTGTGATTTAAAGTTTCCTTTAACATCCTCAGAGACAGCACCCTTGGTTAAGGTCGAACCCAGGTCTCTAGCGCTCTGTGACAGCACATATACAAACTGCACCATTATCCAGTCGCCGCTCCAGTTCCCTCGCTCCATCTGTCATAATCTGCTGTTGGAAACACTTCACAGTGGCGTAGTCCTCAGGAACATTAGAAATGTGCCGGACTTCGGTCATCCTAGAAGCCCCACGGCACCTAAGCCAAGAAAGTGTTACCAAAAAAAAAGTTCGCTTTAACGCACCATCTCCCCCTTTCGGCTCCTCGCTGGAGCTCACGAAGCAAAGTCTCAGTGCTTATCCTGAACAAAACACTTGGTGCTCAATGCACAACCTCTCTCAATACAGTCGCTTCCAAGTAGCAGCTCACCTGTGCTCACCTTCAATTGTACACCACCAGGAATTGTCACTCCGAACACTAACGGCTGCTATCCACACGCTGCTCCTGCTCTCAGATGCTCATTTACAGGTGAAACTCGGAACATATCAAACAACTCACAACACCCTCAACTGCACTGTTGGATCACAGATCAATGCAAACTATGAATGTCTGCACTCACACAATCTCTGCGTCTCGCTTAGCAATTCAATCGGAAATACTTGTGCATTCTAAGATAAAATAACCTTGTCATGTCCTCAATTTTGAGAGTAGCAGATGGTCCTATTTCCTGTATCACCTTCATGAATCGTTTTTTGTCACTTAATTGTGCTGTTTTAACATGTTATTATGTGAGTGCAAGGAAAACATCGTTCTCCAAATTGCCAGAATGTCGCGTTTACGACGGTCCCCAGATCTGCGCCCGTCAGCAGGAGATGCAAGCCTGGGTACTCGACTCGTCTATAAATGTTCTGTTGGTCTACTGCTGGGTCGGCTGCGAACGACCCCAGTCTGGATGTGGCCACGGAGAGTCGCTACCCCTACCATCGGTCTGTCGAGAGCAGCAATGGAGAATAATGGAAGACCGAGAAACCGCATTAATGTTGAGGCACCCCTTGAATATAAAACAATCCTTCAACCTAGGTTGTTCCATTGAGATTACCGACGGCTGAACTGGAGTAGCGAATCCACTCCCCATGTTAGAATGCGACAAACGATATTCAAGTAGATTTAGGAAAAGGATGGATGTATTGGACTGACGCCACGCGGACTACTGATTGACGAGTCGTGTCAATCGTAGCAAAGATCAGAGCGATTATCTCATGATTACTACCTATATTGGGATACTATTGAAATAATTTTGTTTCTCCTTTGGGATTTGAGGCGCAGTGGATCAGACAATGCGTTTGTTTAATTATGATAATGAGCAGGTATCGCGCAAGTTGTTTTCAAGATCAGGCATCCAATTGTTCTATAAATGAGGGTCATCTCGGGGTCTGAACTACAACTCAGACTGAACTGTCTGGGCGCACCGAAAGCTCAACCACGTTCTCATAAAGGGAACCATACATCTGTGCAACAGTTAACTTGGATGGAATTCTACAGAGATCATTTATTGTGTTCGTTTGCATTGAATTTCTGATGTCTATTTATTGTTTTAAACTATTAGAAGCATTTTGAATAATTTGCTAATTTCGACAACGGGCGGCTCCAGCAGAGCTGAACAGGAAGGAAGCCTCCAACGGCAGGATATGATGGCGGATTTTTTCCCTATACGTTTGTTGCAGCCGTTGGGATCCCTGGTAAGCACTTCTTGCAACAGAATAATTATGGGGAATTGACGATTTCAGACTGGTGAAAGAACCTTATTTTATTTTCCTCACTCTTCATTTGTTGTTAACGTTCCGTTCATTATCAACAGTCTCTCAGTTCGCTGCTGGCGGTGCTTCATATTTCCGAAGTTTTTTAGCTTTTAGAATTATTTCACCGAATCCTGATTGCTATCACTAAACGACGAGCGATGTGCCAGTTCACTTATAATCATTGCTCATCTCGTATCTCGGGCCCAGCTCAGCGTATCTGATCCACAATTTCCACGGAAATCCGGACTTGTTCCCCTTGTTGTCATGAGTTGAAATGCGACCGCTAATCCGAATTACTTTGAAGACTACGTATATAGTTCGAGCGCCTTCAAAACCCACCGAGGTAATTCGAACTGTCCATGTCCGCAACTGTCCATGTCCACTGCTCGCTGCAGCCTTATCATTGGGGGTAAATGAAACCGGTTTTATTGAAAACTTACTTATTTGCTTTTACATTTCAGTCGTCTCTAACCGTTACAATTTGAGAAGTTAGTGACCAAGGCGAAGTCTCGAAGACGTCTCTGGTACTCCTTTTTGCTCTACCGTTACGTAACTCTCCGCTGGCTTCATCAGTTTGGGTGTTTGTTAACACCTTGCTGGTGAATACGAGCGGTAATCACTGCGAGGAACGACAATAAAATGCCCGCTATAAAGCACTTCATCCGAGCGATACAAATGCGAAAATGTATTCCTATTCTGGTTGTACGGATGCGTCGAGGTTATGGATGTCCACGAGGTGTAAATGTGCGGACATTTGTTTTCCAGATTGTTGCAATTTGTCACGTTGTTTCTTTTATTTTCTTTCTCTCAAGTTAATCTGCTTGCAATCGGCATTTTCTGCCGAGGAAATTGTGGTCTCTCCAAATGCATCACCTGCTATCTCGTGTCGATGGCTGCGGCGGATTTAATGGTTATAATCATCGAAGTCCTGATGTACGAAATGATTCAGGCATACAAATCGGACTTGTATTTTCATGATTCATCTTTGTACAACCTGGTCCTGGTTCTTAGAAATGCTCCGTTCTGTCTTGTTCACTATACCTTTTGCAAGGTGGTTTTAGATTGGTCTGTGTGGCTTACGGTTGCTTTCACCTTCGATCGGTTTGTGGCCATTTGCTAGGCTAAGTTTAAGACAAAATACTGCACCCCAAAAATTGCGGGATTGATTATTGCCACAATCTGCGTCACCTTCTGTCTAAAGAACATACCTTTTTATTTCCGGTACATGACGATATCATTTAATTATTCCGGTTATTGGGGGTGTGGAGGTAAACCCCCGCTTCGTGATACTGGAGAGTTCCAGGGTCTTTTTTGGATGGACGTACTGTTGAACCCGCTGCTTCCTTTCTTCCTCATTTTGACTCTCAATTCACTGACTGTCAGTCGGATCCTGGTGGCGAGCAAACGCCGCCGGGCGCTTAAGGGACAGAGAAATGGCAGCAAGCAGCGAGACCCTGAGATGGAGACCCGGCGACAATCCATCATTCTCCTCTTCACCCTGTCTGCGAGTTTCCTTCTCTGCTGGGCGACAACCACGCTGGTCTTCATTCTCATGAGATGTCTCTACACAGACCTGGAGACGTCTATCCGGCTTTATTATGCAAAGCAAGTGGGGTATGCTGTTCAGCTTCTCAGCTGCTGCGCAAACACCTTTATTTACGGAGTGACTCAGACCAAATTTAGAGAGCAACTGAAGATTGCGATCAGCTTTCCCATTACTCAACTTGTTAAAATTTTGATGTACTGTGTATCGAAAGGTAAAATGGTCCAATAACATTCTTCTATTCTGAGAAAACAGAGAAGTTCTGCACCTTAACTGGACACGACCTCGGTCCACCCAGTGCACGTTAAGCTGATATTAAATCTAATCATCACAGTCCGAGACGTCTCGATTCATTCATTTCCAATATAGAATATAAAGATTAGTTTCAAGTCGGGACTAATTTTCAAGCAAATTTTCTTTACCATTAATGCCGTATTGTGAGTTAATGTTGTTGGTATCGTGCACAGATACGGATAATGACACATTGTGATTCTCGACGTCTCCCCGGCGCCTGTGAAACACTGACAACTGTAGTCGCTGTATTCATTGACTGATTCCACTATTTACAGTGCATTGATGAAATATTCAGACCCCATCAATCTTTCCACATTTTGCTCCGTTACAGTCTTATTTTAAAATGCATTAAATTCCTTTTTTAATCATCAATCTACATTGCGAAAACAGGTGTTTAGAAATTTTTGCAAAGTAATTAAAAATAAATAACTGAAAAATCATATTTACATAAATATTCAGACCCTTTACTCAGTATTTTCTTGAGGCACCTTTGGTAGCGATTACAGCCTCAATTCTTCTTGGGTGTGACGCTACAAGCTTGGCACACCTGTATTTGGGTAATTTCTCCCGTTCTACTCTGCAGATCCTCTCAAGCTCTGTCAAGTTGGATGGGGAGCGTCGAATCACAGCTATTTTCAGGTCTCTCCAGAGATGTTCAATCGGGTTCAAGTCCGGGCTCTGGCTGGGCCAATCAAGAACATTCACAGACGTGTCACCAAGCCACTCCAGCGTTGACTCCTCTCCATTCTGAGGTCCAGAACTCTCTGGGACAGGTTTTCATTAAAGATCTCTCTGCACTTTACTCCATTCATCTTTCCCTCGATCCTGACTAGTCTCCCAGTTCCTGCCGCTGAAAAACATCCCCACCTCCTGATGCTGCCACCACTATGCTTCACTGTAGGTATGGTATGGCCAGGTGATGAGCGGTATCACTTGGCATTCAGGCCAAAGAGTTCAATCTTGTTTCACATGGTTTGAGAGTCCTTTAGATGCCTCTTGGCAAACTGCAAGCGGGCTGTCATGTGGCTTTTACTGAGGAGTGACTTCCTTCTGGTCACTTTACCATAAAGGCCTGGTTGGTGGAGTGCTGCAGATACAGAAGGTTCTCCCATCTTCACAGTGGAACTCTGGAGCACTGTCAAAGTGACCATCGGGTTCTTGGTCAAATAGAAACATAGCAAATAGGTACAGGAGGAGGCCATTCGGCCCTTCGAGCCAGCATCGCCATTCATTGTGATAATGGCTGATCGTCCACAATCAATAACCCGTGCCTGCCTTCTCCCCGTATCCCTTGCTTCCAGAGCCCCTAGAGCTCTATCTAACTCTCCCTTAAATCCATCCAGTGATTTGGCCTCCACTGCCCTCTGTGGCAGAGAATTCCACAAAACAACAACTCTCTGGGTGAAAAAGTTTCTTCTCACCTCTGTTATAATTGGCCTCCCTTTATTCTGGACTCGCCGAACATTGGGAACATTTCTCCTGCATCCAGCTTGTCCAGTCCCTTTATAATTTTATATGTTTCTATAAGATCCCCTCTCATCCATTGAATACAAACCTAGTCTTTTCAATCTTTGCTCATGACAGTCCCGCCATCTCAGGGATCAATCTCATGAATGTACGCTGCACTGCCTCAATTACAAGGATGTCCTTCCTCAAATTAGGAGACCAAATTGGTACACTATACTCCAGATGTGGTCTTACCAGGGCCCTATACAACTCCAGAAGAACCTCTTTACTCCAATACTGAAATCCTCTTGATATAATAATAATAATTATAATAATAATAATAATAATAATAATAATAATAATAATAATAATAATAATAATAATAATAATAATAATAATAATAATAATAATAATAATAATAATAATAATAATAATAATAATAATAATAATAATAATAATAATAATAATAATAATAATAATAATAATAATAATAATAATAATAATAATAATAATAATAATAATAATAATAATAATAATAATAATAATAATAATAATAATAATAATAATAATAATAATAATAATGCATTGTGGCGGCGCCCGGGGGCTAGGCCACTCCCTTGGTCATTCCACTCGGCACTCAATGGACGGGGGGGATTAGGTCACTTCCTGAGTCAGTTCCCTTGGGTCAGGTGGTCTGGGGCTATAAAGGGTTTTGGGTGTGTCGACTCACGAGTTTTAGTGCAGTGTATGTGTTCGTTGCGGAATAAAGTATTGCTACTTCATAACTGGCGTCTGGCCTGATTTCTGTGGTGACCGCACCCACTACACTGGTGACCCCGATTTTCCTTCGCAAGTCGCGATGGACCTGAATGCTCCACTACTCGAATCTGCCAGTCAGCAGCCTCTGGACCCTGCCGCCCGCGCCGCTCTCCACGCCGTGGCAGTGAGGCTGCCTCCCTTGTGGACCGACGACCCCGACTTCTGGTTTGACCAGGCCGAGGCGCAGTTCGCTCTACGGGGCGTAACTGCCGACAACACCAAGTATTTTCACGTAGTCGGCGCCCTCGACGCGTCCACCTCGCGCCTGGTCCGACCCTTCCTCCGCGTCCCCCCCCCCCCCCCCGGCGACCGATAAGTACGTGGCCCTCAAGGCCTTCCTCCTTCAGCAGTTCGGCCTCTGCGAGGCCGAGCGGGCAGCCCGGATCCTCCGAATGCCGGGCCTGGGTGACCGCCGCCCGTCGGTACTACTGGCCGACATGTTGGTGCTGCTGGGTGACTACGAGCCCGGCTTTCTTTTCAAACACGTTTACCTGATGCAGCTGCCGTCCGATCTCCGCCGGCAGCTCCTCCACGACCCGTTCACCGACATGCAGGCGGTGGGGAGGCGCGCCGACGGCATCGGCTACTCAGCCCTGGCGGCGGCCCAGTTGACCGATAATGAGATGTCCGCCTACCGTACCGCCGTTTCGGGCCTGAGGTTGGAGGACGTTCCCTTTGCGATGTGTCCACCGGGCAGCCGCGCCCAGTCGTGCCTGTTGCCTGGCGGCGCTGGGTGTTCGAGGTGCTCCACGGACTGGCCCACCCTTCCATTCGGGCGACGACGACCCTCGTGGCTTCCCGTTTCGTTTGGCAAGCATTACGCAAGCAGGTTGGACATTGGGCGCGCACCTGCATCCCGTGCCAAACTGCAAAAGTACAGCGGCATGTGCTTGTGCCACTCCAGGTGTTCCCCGTCCCTCGCCACCGTTTTGACCACATCCGCGTGGGCATCGTGGGGCCGCTGCCGCCTTCTCGGGGTTTCTCCTACCTCCTGACTATGGTGGACCGTTTCATGCGGTGGCCGGAGACAGTTGCACTGCCGGACACGTGTGCCTCTACTTGTGCCCGTGCCTTGGCGGCACATTGGATTGCCAGGTTTGGGGTTACGCTTGACATTACGTCCGACAGAGGGCCGCAATTCACCTCCGAGCTGTGGTCATCCATGGCCCAACTGCTGGGGGTTAACCTGCACCGCACCACAGCGTACCATCCGCAGGCGAACGGCCTGGTGGAGCGTTTCCACCGCCAGCTCAAGGCCGCTCTGAAGGCCCGGCTCGTTGGCCCGGACTGGGTTGACGCGTTGCCGTGGGTTTTACTGGGCGTCCGCAACGCCCCCAAGGAGGACTTGGCCACCTCCTCGGCGGAATTGGTGTACGGGGCTCCACTGACGGTGCCCGGGGAGTTCGTTCCCTCCGACCAGCGTCAGGCAGAACAGCCCTCGGCCGCCCTGCAACGCCTTCGGTAGACAGTGGGCTCGCTGGCGCCGGTGCCGACGTCTCGCCACGGTTCGGTGCGGTCACATGTCCCTTCCGCCCTGCAACACTGCCCTTTTGTTTTCCTGCGTCGGGATGCCCACCGGACACCCCTTCAGCGGCCTTATGAGGGACCGTTCAAAGTGCTTGAGCGGGGCTCTGCCACCTTCGTGTTGGACATGGGGGGTCGTCCTGAGACGGTCTCTCTTTCGCGGCTGAAGCCGGCGCATTTGGACGTTAGCCAGCCTGTTCTACTGGCGCGGCCTCGCCCTCGGGGTCGTCCCGCGTCCCGGCCCTTACCCCCGGAGTTCCCGCGGGTGCCTTCCCCTGGCGGGGTGGTTCCGGTTCCTGTGCCCGCCGTGGCGCGCACGCGGGCTGGCAGTTTCGTCCGTCCCCCTGTCCGTTTCGTGCATTCGGTTCTTGGGGGGGGGTCCTGTGGCGGCGCCCGGGGGCTAGGCCACTCCCTTGGTCATTCCACTCGGCACTCAGTGGACGGGGGGGATTAGGTCACTTCCTTGGTCAGTTCCCTTGGGTCAGGTGGTCTGGGGCTATAAAGGGTTTGGGGAGTGTCGACTCACGAGTTTTAGTGCGGTGTATGTGTTCTTTGTGGAATAAAGTATTGCTACTACTTACCTGGCGTCTGGCCTGATTTCTGTGGTGACCGCACCCACTACAGCATTACATTTCTATAGCGCTTTTCTAAAAACTCAAAGACGCTTTACAGGGTACATAAAACATTTAAATAAATAAATAAATAAACGAGCAGAAAAGGAAGAATAAGGTGAAGTGACGGTCAGTGGTTGAAGGCAGTGTTGAACAGGTGAGACTTCAGTGATGTTTTGAATGTGGTGAGTGAGGAGGAGTCTCTGATGGTTTGAGGTAGTGAGTTCCAGAGGGTGGGAGCAGCGATGGAGAAAGCCCTGCCCCCCCCCCCCCCAGGATCTGAGTTTGGTCCGGATGGGGTGGGGGGGGGGAACAGGAGGTGAGCAGCAGCAGAGCGGAGGGTACGGGTGGGAGTGTGTCTGTGGAGGAGGTCAGTCAGGTAGGATGGGGCCAGGTTATGGAGGGCTTTGTGGGTCATGAGGAAGATTTTGTACTGGATTCTCTGGGGGATGGGGAGCCAATGAGGCTTGTAAAGGACAGGGGTGATATGGTCACGGGTCGGGGAGTGGGTGAGTAGACGGGCAGCAGAGTTCTGGATGTATTGGAGTTTATTGATGATTTTTGAGGGTGAACCATAGAGGAGGCTGTTACAGTAGTCCTGACGGGAGGTGATGAAGGCGTGGATGAGGGTTTCTGCAGCTGTGGAGGAGAGGGATGGACGGAGACGGGCCATGTTTTTGAGGTGGAAGAAGGCTGTCTTGGTGATATGTTTAATGTGTTTGTCGAAGGAGAGGGTTTGATCAAAGATGATTCCAAGATTCCGGATGTGAGGGGAGGTGGATACTGGGAAACCGTCAATGTTGAGGGTGAAGTTATGGGTGGATTTGGTGAGCGTTTTTGGTCCAATGATGATGATTTCGGATTTGTCGCAGTTTAGTTTGAGGAAATAGAGTTGAAGCCAAGATTTTATTTCAGTGATGCAGTTTGTCAGAATAGAGTGTGTGGCGGTGGAGATTGACTTGATGGAGATGAGGAGCTGGATATCATCGGCGAAGCAGTGTTAGGTTCTGGGGCACACAGGAACTGGACTCAAACGCACGACTCACACACAAGAGTCAATTTGGTGAAAAAAAAGGCGTTCTTTAATTTCTAAATTAAAGAACACTGCGATACAACCAAAAAACTCTAAACTTACTTATCTACAAAAACATTAGTTACCAAAATTCTTACTAGCTATACTACGACCGAGAGCACATGAATCACAAGACGAACTGGCACAGGACAAAGGGAGGCGTGGACTATATATACATGAGGTAAGGGCACACAGGTGGAAACAATCAAGGCGGGGCTGACAATTACAATGGCAGGGAGTCAAGGGACCTGAAATGAGATAAGAGATAAGTTTCACCTTAAAACAGGAAGTGAGCACGAGACTTGACATGAGTGATTTTAACTTGACGAACCGCACTAAGGACAAGACGTGGACATGACGTGACATGGGAATCTAAACACAGAACATGACACAAGACTAACAGATATGACGGGACATTACAGTACCCCCCCCCCCTTTAGGACCGACTCCTGACGGTCCAGGCTGGTCAGGATGAGTCTTGTCAAAGTCCTTGATCAAAGTCTTGTCCAAAATGAAGCTGGCAGGAATCCAGCACCTCTCCTCAGGACCGTAGCCTTCCCAGTCGACCAGAAACTGGCGACCGCGACCTCTCTTGCGGACTACAAGAAGTGCCTTAACTGTGTAGACCGGACCACCATCGACGAGCCGGGGGGTGGAGGGGGCTTGGAGGCGGGCAGGAGTGCACTTTCCTTGACCGGTTTTATTTTGCTGACGTCGAATGTAGGGTGAACCGAAACAGGGTTATTGACTTTCGAAATGGGAAATGGACCCACGAACCTTGGAGCCAGCTTTCTGGCGTGGACGTGAAGTGGCAAGTCCTTTGTAGACAGCCATACCTTCTGGCCTGGGCGATAATGCGGAGCGGATCTGCGGTGGCGGTCGGCTGCCGCTTTCATCCGGGACTGACCCCGGAGTAGAACCCTCCGAGCTCCGTCCCAGATTCGGCGACAGCGTCGGATCGCGGCGTGGGCAGAAGGCACCGTCACCTCACCCTCATAAGCCGAGAACAAGGGGGACTGATAGCCGTAGGCACACTGGAAGGGTGTGAGTCCCGTGGCAGCCGTAGGAAGCTTGTTGCGTACGTACTCGACCCAGATGAGATGGTCGCTCCAGGTGGTCTGGTTCTGCGCGATCAGACAGCGCAAGCAGGTCTCGAGCTCCTGGTTCATCCGCTCAGTCTGGCCATTGGATTGCGGATGGTAACCAGAAGACAGGCTGACGGTGGCACCTATGAGGGAACAAAACTCACTTCAAAACTTGGACACAAACTGAGGGCCTCGGTCCGAAACAATGTCTGTAGGGAAACCATGGATACGGAAAACGTGAGACATCATTACCTCTGCCGTCTCTTTGGCAGAGGGGAGCTTGGCCACAGCGATAAAATGTACCATCTTTGAAAATCGGTCTACCACCGTCAGGACAGTTGTGTTACCTTTGGAGGCCGGCAACCCAGTAACAAAGTCAATAGAGATGTGGGACCAGTCCTCTGAGGGACTGAAAGTGGGTGCAGCAGGCCCGCTTGGGCTTGTCTGGAGGGCTTGCTCCTTGCACAGACAGGGCAGGCGGCCATATATTCAGCTACATCCTTCTCAAGTGAAGGCCACCAAAAACGCTGTTTAACCACAAAAACAGTTCTCTTGGCACCTGGATGGCATGTGAGCAGGGACGTGTGAGCCCAGTGGATTACCTGGGGGCGTAATGTCACAGGAACAAACAAACGGTTAGTAGGACAGCCACTCGGTGCTGGAGTCTCATCATTAGCCTGCTTCACATCTGTTTCGATCTGCCAAGACACCGCTCCTACCACACGGTTAAGTGGCAGGATGGGTTCGGGTTCTCTGGTATCAGGTTCAGGGTCATAAAGTCGGGACAGGGCGTCTGGTTTTGTGTTCTGGGAACCGGGCCTGTAAGACAGAGAAAAGTTGAACCTACTAGAAAACAGAGTCCATCTGGCCTGACGTGAGTTGAGTCTCTTGGCTTTACGGATGTATTCCAGGTTCTTGTGATCTGTCCATACCAGAAAAGGCTGCTCGGCCCCCTCCAGCCAGTGCCTCCACTCCCCCAATGCGGCTCTGACCGCCATCAGTTCTTTGTTTCCGACATCGTAATTCTTTTCTCCGGGGGTCAACTCACGTGACAGGTAGGCGCAGGGATGAATCCGGTTGTCCTTCTCCGCTCTCTGGGAAAGTACCGCCCCAATCCCCTCGTTGGAGGCATCCACCTCCACAATGAACTGTCTCTGGGGACCTGGGATGGTCAGAACAGGAGCGTTGGTGAACAATGTTTTGAGACGCTGGAAGGCGGCTTCGGCCTGAGGGTTCCACTGGAACTGGGTCTTGGAAGACGTGAGAGAGTGCAGAGGAGCAGCAACAGCACTGAAGTCTCTAATAAAACGTCTGTAAAAGTTTCCAAATCCGAGAAACTGTTGCACCTTCTTTCTGTTAGTGGGGGTAGGCCAATTGGCCACCGCACTTACCTTACCAGGGTCCATCTGGATGTGGTCGGCCGATATAATGTAGCCCAGAAAGGACATTGTGTCTGCTTGGAAGTCGCACTTATCGGCGTTCACATACAGACGGTTAGCTAAGAGCTTCTGCAACGCACACTTGACATGACGCTCATGAGACTGTATGTCTGGGGAGAAGATAAGAATGTCATCAAGGTAGACAAAAACACACTCATTGAGAAATTCCCTGAGGACCTCGTTCATAAAAGCTTGGAAGACTGCGGGGGCATTGGTTAACCCGAACGGCATCACCAAATACTCGTAGTGGCCGTTAGGGGTGTTAAACCCAGTTTTCCACTCATCCCCCTCTCTGATTCTCACTAGGTGGTATGCATTCCTTAAGTCTAGTTTAGTGAATTCTTTGGCTTTGTGCAACAGTTCATAAGCAGAAGACATCAAAGGAAGTGGGTAACGATTCTTGATCGTAATCTCGTTTAGGGAGCTGTAATCTATGCAGGGACGAAGTGACCCATCTTTCTTGCCCACAAAGCAAAACCCCGCGCCTGCTGCCTAGGAGGACGGGCGAATAATGCCCGTCCTCAGGGAGGACTCAATGTACTCATCCATCGCCTTCCTCTCGGGGCCGGATATGGAGTACAGTCGCCCCTTGGGAATAGGGGCCCCGGTAGCAGGTTGATAGCGCAGTCGAAAGGTCGATGAGGAGGTAGTGTGGTGGCCCTGGGCTTGTTGAACACCTCCTTCAGTTCATGGTAACGGTGGAACCTTCGACAGATCGGGATAGTCATCATCATCATTAGAAATCTTTATTTCTTCAGATTTAAGAACATTTATTCCCAAAACCGCCCCGCTCTTTCCGTAACTCACCCCTTTGTTCACTGGTTCAACAAGACATGATTGTGTGCACTCAACCCCCCATCGTCTGATCTTACCAGATCGCCAATCAATCTGAGGATTGTATTTCTGCAGCCAAGGGAAACCAAACACCAAGGGATGTTGAGCTGAGTCAAACAAGTGAAAAGACATTATCTCCACATGGTTAGCATTGAACATGACTTTGACAGGTTCTGTACGATGAGTTATCTCAAACAGCTGACGTCCATCTAAAGCGCTCGCCACAATAGGTTGCAACAAAGGCACAGATTTAACCTTACACGATCGAGCTAGAGTCCAGTCCATGAGACTCTCGTCGGCTCCGGAGTCGATCAAAACCCCCCGAGTCACAATTTGCTGATTCAGAGTGAGGGTGGCCTGTGTCAGAGGTCGAGGAGGTAAGTCCGAAACGGGGAATTGACTCACCAGTGTACTACTTTTCACTGGTGAGCCACCCCTTTTACCGAGCAGTCGGCCAGACGGTGTCCTTGTTGACCGCAGTAAAAGCAGGCTCCGTCCTTCAGGCGGCGATGTCGCTGCTCCGGAGTCAGCCTGGTTCGTCCTAGCTGCATGGGTTCCTCTGACGGCTCAGAGGACGCTGTTTTCTCCGGCCAGCGATGGACAGGGAACGATGACTTCTTCGGTGTGAAGGACCCGGAGGAGCGCCCCTGGTGATTGGGAGGACGATCAGCAGCCTGGTGTCTTTCCTTTTCCTTTATCCTGTTATCGACACGAGTAGCCCTGGTAATTAATGTCTCTAGATCACTGGGTAACTCAAAAGGTGAAAGTCTGTCCTTTATAGCCTCCGACAACCCATTCATGAATGCATCCACTTGTGCAGGCATATTCCACCTACTGTCTGCTGCAAGGGTTCGGAAGTCAATGGCATAGTCTATCACTGGGCGAGTGTTCTGTTTTAGCTGCAGTAAGACTCGGGAAGCTTCCCTAGCAGAGGAAGTGTGATCAAAAATACTGCTAAATGTTCTTTGGAAGAGGTCTAGATCCTGACAGACTGTGGAGCCCCGAGACCACTCCGCAGTGGCCCATGCTGCGGCTCGTCCCGTCAAATGGGACACAATAAATGCTACCCTGGCCTGGTCTGAGGGGAAGTGTGCAGGGTTATGCTTGAAGTGGAGATCACATTGTACAAGGAATGATCTACAATTCTCCGAGTCTCCAGAGAACTTATCTGGTGAAGCCAGGCGTAGAATCGACGTGGGGTTCGCAGGCGTGGCCGGAACAGCAGGCGGATGGCCGGCTGACGGTTCAACGTGAGCCAGTGGAGAAGCTGCCGAGGTTGGGTCGAGACGAGCCAGAACCTAATGGAGTTGTACAGCGAGGTGGTTAATCTGGGTCGTCACTGATGACTGGAACTCGCCTTGTCTATCGTTCAGCTCGCGCACCCTGTGACTGACCGAGCGCAGCTGCTCCTCCTGGTGGTGGATCTTAGTGCCCTGGTTGGCAAGGGCTGATTTCCAAATCTTAGAGTCGGCTGAGTCCATATTATGGCCAGTTCGTTCTGTTAGGTTCTGGGGCACACAGGAACTGGACTCAAACGCACGACTCACACACAAGAGTCAATTTGGAGGGGAAAAAAGGCGTTCTTTAATTTCTAAATTAATGAACACTGCGATACAACCAAAAAACTCTAAACTTACTTATCTACAAAAACATTAGTTACCAAAATTCTTACTAGCTATACTACGACCGAGAGCACATGAATCACAAGACGAACTGGCACAGGACAAAGGGAGGCGTGGACTATATATACATGAGGTAAGGGCACACAGGTGGAAACAATCAAGGCGGGGCTGACAATTACAATGGCAGGAAGTCAAGGGACCTGAAATGAGATAAGAGGTAAGTTTCACCTTAAAACAGGAAGTGAGCACGAGACTTGACATGAGTGATTTTAACTTGACGAACCGCACTGAGGACAAGACGTGGACATGACGTGACATGGGAATCTAAACACAGAACATGACACAAGACTAACAGATATGACGGGACATTACAAGCAGTGGAATTGGAGACCATGACGGCGGATTAATTGACCAAGAGGGAACAGGTACAGGATGAAGAGGAGGGGGCCGAGAACTGAACCTTGGGGACACCTTGGGGGAGGGGAGCGGTGGGGTATTTGCCGTTATTAATGGAGATGAACTGGTGCCTGTCGGAGAGGTATGATTTGATCCAGGAGAGGGCAGTGCCGGTGATGTTAAAGGTGAGGAGGATGGAGTGATTGATGGTGTCAAAGGCGGCGCTGAGGTCGAGTAGGATGAGAATGTTGAGGTTGCCAGCGTCAGAGGAGAGGAAAAGGTCGTTGGTGATTTTGAGGAGTGCAGTTTCAGTACTGTGGTTGGAGCAGAATCCGGATTGGAATGTTTCATGCAGGTTATTGGCAGAGAGGTGATGTTGGAGTTGAGAGGCTACAGCGCGTTCCAAAACTTTGGACAGAAAGGGTAGGTTGGAGATTGGTCTGAAGTTGTTTGGGGTGTCAGGGTTGAGTCCAGGTTTTTTCAGAAAAGGGGTGACAGCAGCGATTTTGAGGGATGGTGGGACGATGCCAATGGACAGGGAGGAGTTTATTTTTGCAGTGATAAGTAGAGAGAGAGCAGGAAGGCAGGCCTTGACAAAGCTGGAGGGGATGTGGTCCAGAGAGCAGGTGGCAGTTTTCATTCCTGTGAGGAGTTCAGAGAGGTCGGTTGGGGAGACTGGGGAGAACTGAGACGGGGTTGACAGAATAAGGGGGGGCAGGTGGTTTGAGGGGGAGCAGGTGCGGTGGTGGTTAAGGTGCTGTAGATGTTTTCTATTTTGCTTTGGAAGAATGAGTGGAAAGAGGTGCATTTGTCGACTGTGAATGACTGGGAGATGGTGTCCAGGGGGCTGAGGAGTTTGTTTATTGTAGAGAAGAGTGCTTTTGGGTTTCCGGAGCCAGAGTGAATTATTTGAGAGTAGTAGGTGGAGTGGGCGCGGGAGAGGGCATCTTTGTAGTGCTGCAGGTGGTCTTTGTAGGCTTGGGAGTGAATTGTGAGACGTGTTTTGTTGCGTAGTCTTTCAAGTTGGCCGGCATGGGTTTTCATCATGCGGAGTTCGGGCGTAAACCAGGGAGCAGAGTGGGTGAAGGAAACTGTTTTGGTTTTTATAGGTGCAACCTGGTCGAGGCAGGAGGAGAGAGTAGTAGTCAGTGAGGTCAGAGGGACTGCGGAGGTCAACGAAGGGAGAGGCGGACATTTTTTCGGAGAGGGAGGATGAGAGCGAGGTAGGTGAAACAGAGTTTAGCTTATGGAAGTTGATTATGCGTTTTTGCCTTGGTGCTGGGGTGGGAATGTTGACGGTCATGGTGATGGCTAAGTGATCGGAGAGGGTGAGGTCGGAGCCAGAGAGGTGATGTAGATTTAGTCCAGTGGAGCAGACAGAATGTGCCCAGTGTTGTGGGTGGGAAAATTGACATGTTGAGTGAAGTTAAAGCCGTTGACTATTTCAGTGAAGTCAGCGGTTATTGTGGAGTCAGTGGAGTCCATGTGGATGTTGAAATCACCGAGGAGGAGGATTGAGGGGGAGAAAGAACAGAACTGGGTCAGAAAGTCGGAGAAGTCAGAGAGGAATGATGGGTGTGGTTTGGGAGGGCGGTAGACAACTGCCATGACTAATTGTGTGCGACCGGAGAGTTTAAAAGCCAGGTGTTCAAATGAAGGAGCAGATGAGATGGAGATGAAGCTGATCTTGAAGTCCTGTCGGTGTATTACGGCAATCCCACCACCTCGGCCAGCCGAGCGTGGTTTATTGATGTAAGAGTATCCGTTGGGTGTCGTGAGGTTGAGTGAGAGGCAATCCAGAGGTTGTTGCCAGGTTTCAGTCAGACAGAGAAAGTCGAGTTTATTGTCCAGAATGAAGTCATTCAGATATGAAGGCCAACATGCCATTAGCTTTCTTCACTGTCTGCTGCACCTGCACGCCAACTTTCAGTGACTGGTGTACAAGGACACAGAGGTCTCGCTGCACCTCCCTCTCACTTAACCTAACACCATTGAGATAATATTCTGCCTCCTTGTTTTTGCCGCCAAAGTGGATAACCTCACATTTATCTGTATTATACAGCATCTGCCACGCATCTGCCCACTCACTCAGCCTGTCCAGGTCACCCTGCAACGTCCTAACATCCTCTTCACAGTTTACACTGCCACCCAGCTTTGTGTCATCCGCAAACTTGCTAGTGTTGCTTCTAATTCCCTCTTCCAAATCATTAATATATATGGTAAACAGTTGCGGCCCCAACACCGAGCCTTGGGGCACTCCACTCGCCACTGCCTGGCATTCTGAAAAGGAACTGTTTACTCCTACTATTTGCTTCCTGTCTGCCAACCAATTTTCTATCCATGTCAACACCCTACCCCCAATACCATGTGCTCTAATTTTAATCACCAATTTCCCGTGCGGGACCTTATCAAAGGCTTTCTGAAAGTCTAGATACACTACATCCACTGGCTCCCCTTCATCCATTTTACTTGTCACATCCTCAAAAAAATGCAGAAGATTAGTCAAGCATGGTTTCCCTATCATAAATCCATGCTGACTTGGAGTTATCCTTTTACTGCTATCCAAATGCGCTGTTATTACCTCTTTACTAATTGACTCTAGCATCTTTCGCACCACCGAAGTCAGGCTAACTGGTCTGTAATTCCCCGTTTACTCTCTCGCTCCTTTCTTGAAAAGTGGGATAAGATTAGCTATTCTCCAATCGACAGGAACGGATCCTGAACCTATTGAACATTGGGAAATTGGAACATTGGAAAATGATCATCGATGCCTCTACCTTTTCTAGAGCCATCTCCCTGAGAATCCTGGGATGCAGACCATCAGGCCCAGAGGATTTATCATCCTTCAGTCCCATTAGTCTATCCAATACTATTTCTCGCCGAATTACATTTTCTTTCAGTTCCTCTACCCCTAGATCCTCTGTCCTCTAGTACAACTGGGAGATAGTTTGTGGCTTCCTTAGTGAAGACAGACCCGAAGTACCTGTTCAACTCTTCTGCCATTTCCATGTTACCTATAATAATTTCACTCGTATCTGCCTTTAAGGGACCCACATTTGACTTTGCTACTCTTTTTCTCTTAACATATCAAAATACACTTTTACTGTCCTTCTTTGTATTCATGTCTAGCTTCCCCTCGTACTTCATCTTTTCAGCCCGTATTGCCCGTTTTGATACCTTCTCTAGTTTCCCAATTCTCTGGGTTCTTGCTACTCTTTGCTATCTTTTAGTATTATTCCTTCCCTAACTTTCCTTGTCAGCCACGGTTGCCTCCGACTCCCCTTAGAATCTTTCTTCCTTTTTGGAATGAAATGATCATGGGTCTTCCGAATTATGCCCGGAAATTACTGCCATTGCTGTTCCACCGTCATTTCTGCTAGGATCCCTTTCCAGTCTACCTTGGCCAGCTCCTCTCTCATGCCTTCATAGTCCCCTTTGTTCAACTGCAACACTGGCACTTCCGATTTAACCTTCTCCTTCTCAAATTGCAGACTAAAACTAATCATATTATGATCACTACCTCCAAGCGGTTCCTTTACCTCGAGTTCTCTTATCAAATCTGGTTCATTGGACCATACTATATCCAGAATTGCCTTTTCTCTGGTAGGCTCCATTGCAAGCTGCTCTCAGAATCCATCTCGGTGCCACTCGACAAACTCTCTTTCTTAGGGTCCAGAACCAACCTGATTTTCCCAGTCTGCATGCATATTGAAATCCCCCATCACCACAGTAGCATTACCTTTCTTACAGGCCAGTTTTAACTCCTGGTGCAACTTACACCCTACATCCGGGCTACTATTTGGGGGTCTGTAGATAACACTTGTTATTGTTAGTGTCTTCTTGCCTTTACAATTCCTCAACTTAATCCACAGTGACTCTACCTCGTCAGTCCCTATGTCGCCCGTCGCAAGGGACTGAATATCGTCCCGAACCAGCAGAGCTACCTGTTGTACTTCGTGGTCAATATCACAACACTACCCCACCGCCTCTACCCACCTGCCTTCCTTTCTATAGGATGTCTAACCTTGAATATTAAGTTATATTAATTGGATTCGGAATAAATTTTAAATCGTCCCCGAGTGCGGGTCACAGAGTGTGAGTGTGCCTCGGGTTTTGTGTCTTTGGTAACAATTGTAAATTGTTCCCTCGTGTGTGGGATAGTTCCAGTGTATCGCTGGTCGGCACGAAATCGGTGGACCGAAGAGACTGCTTCCACGCTGAAGTTAAAATCTAAAGGAGTGCAGGTACTTAGTTCCCTGTAAGTGGCGTCACAGGTAGACAGGGAGTGTTGTAGAGCAGAGGGATCTCAGAGCACAGGTACACAATTCCCTGAAAGTGGCTTCACAGGTAGAAAGGGTAAGTGTTCGGCCAACGTTTGTAACTTTATCGGCTTAAAAATGTGGCGGCACCTGTGTACTTCCTCGGTGACGTCTGCTACATGCTTTTACCGGGTTGTATGCAAAATAAAGCATCACATTTTACTTTGGCAATGGAAGAGGCCCAGAAGGTTAGTGTGAGAAGGGGTGTAAATCGGGTAAGTGTTCGGTGAAACGGTTGTCGAGTCTGCGCTGGATCACGATGTAACTGAGGCCATATCTGGAATGCCTCAGATGAGATGAGATGAGAAGAGGTGCGAGTCTCAATTGGAAGGGCTGCTTTTGTGTGAGGGGGAAGGTGTAGGCTTAAGTCAGCATAAGGTCAGAAGGATAAATAAGGACTAATTGTAGACTTTCGAACAGCTCCCCTCCCCCCCACTCACCATCAACAACAACATAGTCACATCTGTGGAGTCAGGGACCTTAAATGGGGGCCCACCATCGACTCTACGGTCAAAATGGCCCAACAGAGGATGTACTTCCAGCGGCAACTGAGGAAACACAATCTGCCTCCGGCAATGATGGTCCAATTCTATTCTGCTATCATTGAGTTCGTCCTCACGTTCAGCATGTGATGCCACCCAGCATGACATCCGGAGGGTTCGCTCAGCTGAGAAGGTTGTTGGCTGCAACCTCCCCCCCGTTAACGAATTGTACACTGCAAGGGCCAGGAAGCGAGCGGGCAAAATTATATCTGACCCCTCTCACCCTGGCCACAAAATATTTGAAACACTTCCCTCTGGAAGGCGACTCCGGAGTGTCAAATCATCCACAGCCAGACATAAAAACGGCTTCTTTTTTTCCAGTAGTAGTACTACTCAATAACCAAAGTCTGTAGTCTCTTTTTTTGCTCTGGTTTATTTTTACCCACATGTTTAGACCGTAATGTTGTATCCTTATTGTTTTGGTGTGTTTATGCTTTATTCTTAATTGTTGACTGGATGCTTGTGTTGTTATTTGTGAGCGGAGCACCAAGGCACATTCCTTGTACACACATGCTTAGCCAGTAAAATTATTCATCCATCCATTCATTCATTCATTCACTCATTCATTCATTCATTCATTCATTCATTCATTCATTCATTCATTCATTCATTCATTCATTCATTCATTCATTCATTCATTCATTCATTCATTCATCCATTCATTTATTCATTCATTCACTCATTCATTCATTCATTCATTTATTCATCCATCCATTCATTCATTCATCCATTTATTCATTCATTCATTCATTCATTCATTCATTCATTCATTCATTCATTCAAAAGTACAATTAAGCCATTTGGTCCATCAAGTCTACTTCGCCATTCAATTCGTGGCTCATCTATCGCTCCCTCAGAAACCCATTCTCCTGCTTTCTCCCCATAATCTCTGACACCTTTACTAATCAATAATCTATCTATCCCTGCTTTAAAAATATCAATTGACTTGGCCTCCACAGCTTTCTGTGACAAAAAATTCCACTGATTCACCACACTCTGAGTAAATATTTTTTTCCTCATCTCCTTCCTGAAAAGAACGCCCTTTAATTCTGAGGCTGTGACCTCCAGTTCTGGACTTTCTCACTAATGGAAACATCCTTTCCATATCCACTCTACCCAAGACTTTCACTCTTCTGTATGTTTCAAGTATGTGCTCGTGTATGGTGAAGACGAATATTTTATCAGCTGACATTATCTCTGGTGGAGAGAAGCGGCAGCATTTTAGGTAGTTCCACCAGCTGAGTGACCCCATCACCGGGAGAGATGGTGCTGGCTCTGGACCTTCCATTGGTCTGCGGGCAATCTTGGTGTCAAGATGCATCAGGTTGTGATGATCCCATTTAATCTTGACTCCTGTGTTTTTCATTTTATATCAAACTGGATAACAAGGCTTTGTTTTACATTATTGCAGATGTTGAACACTAACGGGTTAATGCGAGTTCAGTATTTAATATTCATCTCAGCGGTAATGAGCACGAATTCCATCTTGTTGCTCCATCCACGTTGGTATAAATGCGTTAATTTGTTATTTTCGTCTTAATTGACAGTGTTTGAAAATAGTGATTGCCTCTCTGCGGCATATAATTGAAAATAAAACACAATTGGAAAATTAAAACACAGATTCAGATCTGAGAAAGGGGGAGGGGTTGACTAACTCAGCTGTGCCGTTCGCTCAGTGGGGAATATTAGTTCCAGCTGGTGAACAGAAACTGTGACTCTGTTCAAATTGCAGTTCGTTTTACAGTGAGCTATTTCAGACCAATCGACAGGTAGATGTTAATTCAAACCCACAGACCCGAGAGTAAGATGAGTGTGAGTGTAACTGAGCAACTCATCCATCTAGGCTGTCCACACAAAGGTTCAGAGAGCACTGTCACTCACAGTCTATATTTATGTGCTTATTTATTAATTTATTCAAGACAGCTTTTCTCCCTTCCTGCTGTGTATATCTGTTACACATAGAAAATGAAAGAAACTCTTCAATGTTCAGGGACAGGCATTAAAAAAGACCAACGTACATGACATGCAATAAAATTATTTTTCTGTTTAATCTGCAGCTTTGAGAAAATTCGACCGCAGTTAATGTTTAATTCCTCGGATTTCCAGACTGGAGTTTAGTGGTTACTAAATAACCAACAGTTGACAGGCCGTTTAGAAATAGTGTGTATATGTCAGTGGTGGGTCTGACGCACACTTCAGACACATGTTGTTGTGTCTGGAGGGGAGGGATAGTACATTTGAGGACAGTGAAGCACCTGCCGGACATTTGCAATGGAGATTAACGATACCCCCTACGTCATTAGTGATACGACCACCTTATGGCTACAGTTGTGCAGAGAGTGATACATTCTAGGAGCAGAATTAGGCAATTCAGCCCATCAAGTCTACTCTGCCATTTGATCTTGGCTGATCTATCTGTCCCTCAACCCCGGACTCGCTAATCAACTTTGAGTGTCTCACTCACCCACTCTACCCACCCACCGGTAAGGGGATGCTCTTAATGTATAGAATCTTCATAGGATGCACACGGGCTACAGGTTCAAGGGGGTGCGGTCAGCACTCCCTGGTGTGAGGGAGTGGTGTCCGGGTGTAGCTGTGTCCGCCGCCTCTCATCCTGGGTGTCGGCTGGGCTGTGACAGAGCTTGTGTCTGCCCAAGTGCTCCAGCTTTGGGGGAGTGCGGAGCATCCGAATCAGCACCTAGATGTGTCGACGGTGGATAGGGTGAAGCATCAGCCCCCGGTTGCGAGCAGGTCTCTGGCGAGTGTCCGTAACGAATCGCACCCGTTGCCCGAGCACCGGCCTACCTGCACCTGGAGATGGGCCAGTTCGAGCTGCAGCCTGCCGAATTCACATCATTCCTTGATATCTTTCCCTCTCTGTTAAAATGATCTTCTCTGGGTTTCGTCTCCCCCCACCCTGCGTAATAACTGTGACCATCTACGCTCTCCATTATTGACATAATTTTACAATCCATAGTCAGGCCACCCTCTGCATTCTGTGCTCCAGGAAAATCAAACCCACCCGATCGAATCTGTCTTCTAACTAACGCTATACATTCCAGGTAACATCCTGGTGGATCTGTTCTGCGCTGCCTCTGGCGATTGGACATCATTTCCATGAGATGGTGGCCAGGACGACATAAAAGAACGCCACGGGTGTTTGAAGTACAATTGAGGAGAAGAGTATGCTTGGAGCAATAGTTAAACAAGGGTCTGTTTCCGTGCTGCATGACTCTATGACTCTATGACAGGTTGAAACTTCGAGATGGGATAGTGGTCCTTGCGGGAGGGACATCCCAGACGGACCAGTCACAAATAGGATATTGGACAAACCTTCTGGGCATGGTCATGCCGGACGGGACACTTTCAAGAAGTAGGTCTGAACTGCGGAGGGAGGTAAGACGATTAGTCCCAGGGCGGAGTTCACCGGAGATTGGATCTCACTGCAGAGAGAGAAGGAGAAGGTTTGGTCCGAGGGCGGAGTTCATCCTAGACTGGTCTGCACTGCGGAGGGAGATGGGACGATTAATCCCAGAGCGACATTTACCCTCGACCAGTGCCCACTGCGGAGGGTCGGGACGATTGGTCCCAGGGCGGAGTTTCCCTCGACCAGTGTCCACTGCGGAGGGAGTCGGGACGATTGGTCCCAGGGCGGAGTTTACCCCAGACCCGTCCCCCACTGCGGAGGGAGAGGGGACGATTGGGTAAATGTGACAGGTCTCGCTATGCGGGCTGGAGGTCCCGGAGCGGGGCCGTCGATGGGATCACCTGCCCGCGACTGACACCTGGACGATCCGGTGGAGAAGGTCAGGAGCCGCAGCCGGGAGCGGAGAGACTGCGGCCGACTTTGGGATGCGCTCAGGGCGCGGATTTATTAATGAGCAGAAACACTGTGGTGAGCGGATATTTCACCGCACCCTTCACCTGCTCCCTGAACTTGGACTGGGTCACCGCATAAATGAATGTGTTCGTGCAGCAGCTGAGATTCTTCAGCAAAACCCCGACGTTGAAAAAGATCCAGTCAGATTCAGTCCGATCAGTTCCAATTCCTGCGATCTGATAATATACGAAGTTTACAACTAGCGTCAGCCAAAGGAGGATGAAACTGCCGGAGATGGTGAAAAGTAAAACCACAGACCTCCTCCTGCTCTCCATCTCCGGGTCACTGCGGTTCTCCCCCTTGCTCTGACCCCTCAGCCCCTGACGGACCCGACTGGCCACTAAAATGTGCCGGACTGTCAGAGCGTTCAGCAGCAAGATTACTGCGAAAGGGAGGAGCGGAGTTATAACCGTGACGAGCCAATCAAATGCCACCCACCCGGGGTCAGTGTAATAATTTTTCACCCTGCGACACCCCTGTAAAAGGACGTCCCTCGTACGCAGAGTCTTTTACTGAATATCTTTATTAATTGCACTACACACATTACGCCCTAGCTGTCCGTGGTCATCACCGGAACTAGAGAGCGAGCTGGAGGTGGGGAAGCTACAATTATACAAGAGACCATGGGGAGTGGTTAGTAGTGGTGAGGTCACTATGTTAAAGGAACATGCACTGATCTACATCCTTCCTCTTGGAAACAAGAGCGACCACGGCTCATACGCTAGACTTAAACTATAAGCAGGGAGCAGATAGAATGCAGCACAACACAGACTACTCGTACCCACCGTACCGGACAGGCGGCTTGACCAGTCGCCCAGAGCGGGTGCGCAACCCCCCATCCCCTTCGGCCGAAGGAAGAGCAGGGACGGGTGCGGGTACCGAGGCAGGGGAACCAGGGGAAGGAGGAGAACGGGGCGGCGATACCCGCAAACGCGCAGGCGAAGGAGGTGAAGGGGGCTGGGGCGTGCCGGGCACAGACAGCCGAGACGGCGAAGGTTGGGGCACGCGAGGATGGACGGGAGCAGGAGGCACATCAGGCACCGGGGACTGGACGGGAGGTGAATACGGGACCGCGGGAGGCGGTGCAGGCTCGTTGACCAGCATCAGGTGCTGGCGGGTACGACGGTACACGGTGCCCTCGTAATTAACCAGGTACGACCGTGGAGAGTCAGCATTGCCGACGACCACGGCCAGCCGGTGGTGACCCGAGGCGGACTCCATCCGGACAACCTGGCCAGCGAACAGAGGGGGAAGGGGACGGGACGATTTGTCAAAGGAGCGCTTCTGAATGACTTGCTTTTCGATGATGCGCTCCTTGACAGCGGCAGGGCTGCGAGCCGTTGGTTTCAGGGATTGCTGGGAGACGGGGATGGGGGGTCTAGTGGTGCGGGACATGAGGCGCTGGGCAGGGGAACCGAGCGCGGGGTCCCGGGAGATGTTGCGGAGGTTGAGGAGGGCAAGGTACAAATCAGAACTGGCAAGCCGACAACGTTCCATCAGTTCCTTCGCGCTGCGGACAGCGCGCTCTGCAAGTCCATTGCTTTGCGGGTACTCGGGGCTGCTGGTGATGTGGCGAAAGTTCCACAGGGTGGCGAAAGCGGCAAACTCCGCGCTGGTAAACTGGCTCCCGTTGTCGGACTGGAGAGATACCGGGGAATCAAAGGTAGAGAAGTGGCGGCGAAGCTTCCCGATGACGGCAGCAGACGTGAGGGACGGCAGCAGGTCCACCTCGAACCAGCTGGAGTAGGAGTCCACCAGGACCAGGTAGTGTTTGCCACGCCACTCGAAAATGTCGGCGGCAACAGCCATCCACGGCAACTCGGGAGCCGGCTGCTGCAGGAGAGGCTGGCGCTGCTGATGAGGTAGTAGGCGGTTGCAGGCAGCGCAGGCGGATACCCTGTCCCGGATGTCCTGAACCATGCCAGGCCAGTAAAATTGTGCTTGGGCCTGGGATAAAGTGGCCTCCACCCCGGGGTGTCCGTTGTGGGCAGTCTGAAAGTAGTGATCTCGCAGCGCGGCCGGCACCACGACCTTGTGACCCTTCACCACCACGCCCGCGTGCAGCACCAGTTCATCCCGAACCAGGAAGTAGGGCACGGCACCAGCCGGCAGGGAAGACCGTCGGTCAGGCCAGCCACGGCGGATGACGCTCTCCAGCTGTTGCAGGGCAGGATCAGCGGCAGTGTGTGTGACCAGGGACTGCATCTGCCAAGATGGAACGATGTTGACGTTCAACACCATCAGGTCAGCCGATTCGTACGGATGGCGGGAAATGGAAGGTAGTGGGGCACGGGACAAAGTGTCTGCCACGAACATCTCCTTGCCCTTGCGGTACACGATATCGAAGGTAAAGCGCTGAAGCTGCAGCATCATCCGCTGCAAACGGGACGAGGCTGCGTGGATGGGCTTTTTCAAAATAGAGACCAGCGGTTGGTGGTCAGTTTCGATGGTGAAGGTGTTGCCCAGAACGTAGTCTTTGAATTTGGAGCACGCGAATACCACGGCAAGGAGCTCTTTTTCAATCTGGGCGTAGCCCTGTTCAGCAGGGGTCATTGTGCGAGAGGCATAGGAGACGGGCAGCTGCCGGTCGTCATAGAGCTGCAGGCAGGCAGCACCAAGGCCGAACCGAGATGCATCGCAGGTGAGGACGATTGGCCTGTTCAGGTCGAAAAAACTGCAAAGTGGGGGTCCGTGCGAGTCTGGACTTCAGGGCCACGAAGGTCGACTGGTGGTGCGGGAGCCAGACCCAGGCATTGTCCTTCTTGATCAGCTCCCTCAGGGGGGCACTCAGTTCGCTGAGGTCGGGTATGAACTTGCCTAAGTAGTTGACCATGCCCAGAAAGCGCTGCAGGCCGGGCACGTCAGTGGGGGCGGGCATTTCGGTGATCGCCGCCGTCTTCTCGGGGTCTGGTTTCAGGCCCCCCGCCGTGAAAACATGGCCAACGTAGGTGACTTCCTCAACGCGGAATCGACACTTCCGTTGATTAAGTTTGAGATTGATCTCACGAGCCCTGTCCAGGACTTGGCGGAGGTGTCGGTCGTGCTCAGCGACGTCCCTCCCGTACACCAGGATGTCATCCACAATGATGGCGCACGGCAACCCGGCAAACAGCTGCTCCATTGTACGCTGGAAGACCTCGCTTGCTGAGTTGATCCCAAAAGGCATGCGGAGGAAACGGAACCTGCCAAAAGGTGTGCTGAAGGTGGTCAGGAAGGAGGACCGTGCATCCAAAGGGATCTGCCAAAAGGAGCTCTTGGCATCTAGGACCGAGAAAACTGTGGCTGGACGGACCTGTGCCGCGACGTCCTCCACCGTCCGCATGGGGTAGTGCGGGCGCTTGATAGCCAGGTTCAGGTCTTTTGGGTTGATGCAGATCCTGATCTCGCTCGCATCTTTCTTGGCAGCGACCACCATGGTGGAGACCCACTGGGTGGGGGCACTCACCTCCTTGAGGATGCCCATGTCCACCATGCCACGTAGTGTGGACTCCACGCGGCCCTTCATGGCAAAAGACACACGGTGGGCCGGTCTAACCACCGGGTTGACTCCCGGGTCAACAACGATCTTGTAGGCACAGGGCAGCTTCCCCAGGACGTCATCAAATCGGTCGGGATACTCGATCAGGGGGTCCATGGGGGCCTGCACCAGGTGGATGTCGCGGTGGAATGAAACCAAGCCAAAGTCCTGGCATGCACGGGCGCCCAGCAGGGTGACGTTGTCAGATGCTAGCAGGAGGAACGTGAGGGGCCGAGAGGTCTCCAGAACAGTACAGATAACCGTTACCTTCCCCACGGCAACCAGAACACCTCCCCCATAGGCATGAAGGCGGGAGTTGTCAGGAGTAATCCTCTCCCCCGAGCTTATCTGCTCGAAGAGGCCAACAGACATAACATTTGCAAAAGCACCAGTATCGACCTTCGCAGGGAAGGAGTGTCCATTGACAGTAACATGCACGGAAGGATCCGTTATCAACGCAGGTGCACCCAAAAGCGAAAACACTGCATCTGGATCGGGGAGTTCCTCGTGTTGGTACAGGGAACCGGTTGCGCTATCACTGTTCGCAAGGTTGTTTAGACTCCTTCTAGGAGCAGGGACAGGTCTCCCACGAGAACGACAAGCTGCAGAAAAGTGGTTCAGTTTCCCGCAGGAATTACAAGTTTTGCCCTGCGCTGGGCAAACGTTAAACTGATGTGACGAGAAGTTGCAGTTTGGGCATCGGCGAGGGGTGACCGTAGTGGGCGCGGAGGGGGCGACCCTGGCCTGCGGGGCATTTAGCCGCCGGCGGCCGGCGAAATTTATGTCATGGGACGCCGGCCGAGATACTGAGGCAACAGCAGAGGCCATGCGTGCGGCATGCACGGCGTCCTTTAGCGACAGGTCAGGCTTCATCAGGAGCTCGTCACGCAGCTTTGAGTTTAGGAGGCCGTTGACCAGGACGTCCCTGATCATCTCGTCGGGTGTGATCGCCTCAAGGCGGCACCGCCGAGCCATATGCCTCAAAGAAGCAATGAAGGCGTCAACGTGCTCCCCCGGAGTCTGACGACGCGTGAAAAAGTTAAAACGCTCAAGAATGTTATTGGTGGGTATATCACACAGGGCAGTGAACTTGGCCATGAGACATACCGGGTCGTTGCGGTCCTCCGGAGGGACGAAATCGAAGGAAGCATAGCGTTCCATTGCCTCCGGACCAGCCAGGTTGAGGAGCAGGTGAGCCCGTACTGCAGAAGTTGCATCAGGATGGGCAATCGCGATATAGTGTTCGTAGTCCCGCTGGAAGACAGTCCAGCGGTGCACTATGTCCCCATCAAAAACGAGCGTGTCCGGACGACGACACGAGGGAGCCATGGCAAAGTGGAAGGAGGGGACACAACTGGGAGGAACAAATAATAAAATAAAAACCGATAAACAGGAGACGCAAGTCTACCGCTCTGACACCATGTAAAAGGACGTCCCTCGTACGCAGAGTCTTTTACTGAATATCTTTATTAATTGCACTACACACATTACGCCCTAGCTGTCCGTGGTCATCACCGGAACTAGAGAGCGAGCTGGAGGTGGGGAAGCTACAATTATACAAGAGACCATGGGGAGTGGTTAGTAGTGGTGAGGTCACTATGTTAAAGGAACATGCACTGATCTACAACCCCCAAGGGACATTGTCGACCATTTTCCAGGGTTCCCGTGTGATGTAGCGGGGAACGTTTTTCAGACAGAGCAGAACGCCGGCTGTTGTGAGAACCGCAGCCGCAGTTTTCCCGGTGCAATATTTTGTTTTCAGCTTCTGGCAACAAATGGCGACAAACCGATCAAAGGTGAAAGTGACGGTGAACCAGACAGAACAATCTGTGGCTGCAGACTTCAGCACATCGAAAACACTGCACACAGGGGTGATGGACAGGATACTCCAAGGAAAGAAATGATATCGGAGCCGAAACAAAATGACACCGGTGATCAGGGTCAGTAGATCGGCCGCTGCCATGGCCACCAGGTAGCGAGTGGTGCAGGTGGAGAGGCCGCACTTTCCCCGGGACAGGATCACAATCGCCACTAAATTCACTGCAGAAAGAGAAGGGAACGGACACTGGACATTATAGAACACGCTCTGAACACCGGCTCGACTTTCATCTACACATCAGGAATTTTGCAGTCGGTGCGTGGCTGCAAGTTTAACAATGCCCGACCCAGCCCCGACTATGCCCTGCTTGAGGGGAGAAGAGATAAAGGGACGGGCGGAGTAAAGGACGGGGAGGGAACGAGCAGCCACCCGCTACAATAAATAGGCAGAATGATCTTTTCTATGGATAACCCTGCTCACAGTCTCTGATGGGGCCGGTTTCACAGACTTAACCGTGACCGGCCGCGTTTAACCAGGGCTCTGGGATCTAATGGGAACGATGAGGGTTCCAGAGAGAAAGCAGGGACAACTTAGAGCAGAGTGGCTCCGTTAATGGATTCATTCCACAATGAGTTCAGTTCAGTGACAACACACGGCGGTAGATCCGCGGCTACTGGTTCAGGAGATCGATCCAATTATTGACCGACAGGCGGTGGAATCCGTTTGTGACAGACTCCTGAAGAGCGGCTGTTCACTCTCATAGAATAGCTCAGAAAAACACTGAACTTCACAATGTAAACCCCTCCCCGTCACACGGTTTCGGAGAGCTGCCTGTCCCGAGCACTGGGACAACTCTGGGCAAGGTCCCACTGAAGGCTCGAACAACATTCTGGTGTGTCCCGGCAGTGTGAGAAAAAAGGGTTAGTTTCGGCTGTCTGAAAATAAGAAAAGTCACAGCGTTAATTCAAAAATATTTCACTGAGAAGATTGATATACTTCACATATTCTTGTACGACGATCATCAGTTGGGAAGCGTGCGATGATCAGAATCAGGTCAACACCAGTTAACACGCGGAGTTATAAAACTTGAATTGTTATCCTCACTTACCAGGGATTCCAACGGCAGCAATGATCACGTACAAGATTTTCTCCACACGCAGATATTCCCTATACATTTCCCCCATTTTCTCTGCCCAGCGACGTGTCCCCGTGAATTGCTGGTAATCTCCCGGAATGAAATGCTGGGGCAGAATATTCCCGGAGATTTTATACCATTTTCCGTCTCCACCGGGACAGTGAAGTTTCAAGAGAATTAAAAAATAGAGATTTTGAAATTATTCACAAATAGATGACATCAGCCAAGTGAAATCCCTACTGAGATAGGTTATAATTTATTCAGGGAATTGATGCAAAGACTGGGAATGGTGGCGATACTGACGGATAGAAATTGTGAGCGACATTGTTCCCGCAAAGGGGATATTGTTTCAAAATCCATCAGGTCCAGCTCTCCACATCATGTTGCTTATCTGATTCCGGTCTATCCACTTCATTCAGCAAGACAATCCCAAATTCCAGGGACCCTCTCGGGATTTCTGGTGTCGAGTTTGAAGGCGGACTAGACGGTCTTTGTCCACAATTTGATGAATTAGTTCGAAAGATCGTCTCAGATGCCCCTTCCACTATGCTTCACCGCTCAATATGATCGCGGCGCATCTGACTGTAACCTCAACCCCACACACCCGGCGACCCCGGTAACCATTCAGTCCTTGCTTGCTTGGGATGGATCTGACTTTGCCCAGGGACAATAACATTCTCTGCCTTCATCACCTCTGCGGAGGAACGACACAAAGACTCACGACTCTCAGAGAACAGAAACATTTCCATCTCAGAATTGTCCGAAACGTCGAACAAACGGCGAACGATGCAGCATCTCTCCCTCCTCTCTTTCTCTCTCCCTCCATCCTTACTGCTTTCACTCTCTCTCTGTACTGTTACTCTCTCTCATACCCTCTCTTTTCTCTCTCTCTGCGCCGCCCTCTCTCGGTCAACCATTCTCCTCTTACCCCTCCCTCCCCTCTCGCTCTCACTGCATTTTTCCCTCTTTCTCTGTATCTCTCTGACCGCCCCTCTCTCCCTTTTGCCAACCTTCTCGCTCTGAAGTCCACTCTCTCTTCATCTTCCCACTCTCCCTTTGATAGTTCCCTCTCCCTCCATCTCTTCCCCTTTTGTCTTTTCTGCTATCTCTCCCTTTCATCTTTATACAGCGCAACTCTCGCCCTTTTTCCCAACTGTCCTCCTGCTCGCCCTCACTTCTCCCTTCAACGCTTTTTCTTGGAAACCGTTAGCCACCATGGGATGTAACAGCTATCCCCAAACCCCTCCCGTCAAGCTCCAGCAGCTCTTCCAGGTGAGACAGATGTTCACCTGCACCTGCTTTAATCTCATCTCCTGCATTCGCTGTTCCAGATATGTCCTCCTTTACTTCGTCGTGGTCAAGCGGAGACTCGGCCACCGTTTCGACGAACAGTTCCCCTCGTTCCGCCAAGGCCTGCAAGATCTCCCCGTTGCTAACCATTGTAACTCCCCTTCCCACGCTGACCTTTCTGTCCTGGACCCCCTCCATTGCCTAAGCGAATCTGCATGCAAACTGAGAGAACGTCACTTCGTATTCCGCTTTGGTACCTTACAACCCAATGGTATGAACTTTGAATTAACCAATGTTAGGTAAATAAAGTGCAAATACCCACTTTCCACGTGCCTCACCCGGACTGGCACCTGTTCATCACCTCTACCTCCCCTTCCACCGATATTCCTTCCTCTCTCTTTATAGTTCCATCCTCTGCAACCTTTATCTCACATCTTTTATCTTTTAATCTCTGGTCTCAACCACCTGACCATGAAAACCCTATTCACCTGCATCCGCTCATCATTCAACTCGCTTTGTCCTCAGAATTGTCCTAAATTCGAACAAACTGCGCATGTCGCAGCACTTCTCCTTCCTCCCTCTCTCTCGCCCCCCATCCTTCCTGCTGTCCTCTCTCTGAACTGTTACTCTCTCCCCTACACTCTCTATTCGCCCTCTCTGCGCCGCCTGTTGTACTTCGTGGTCCTGTATCTGTTATACCGTTGTTATTACAGTGGAATTACCACAAGTGCACGTATTTAGGGGATTGAAAGCCGAGCATAAATCCAGGCTCAGTTTATTTCACCGCCACCTGGAACCAGAGTGCCTGCCCATATTACGTCATTCCCACATATACATGTTGCTACGCGGGCAAACAAAGTAGTCCCTGTGATATAACAAAATAGGCCTTGTAATATCACAACATCCCCCTTATCTTATATAAAATAAATTATGTTTAACAAACAAAACTCTAAACACAATTGCTTTTTATAAACACCAAAATTCTTCACTAGTAATGATTATCAACAGTAACGTGCAGGTTTCTTACTAACATGTCCCGAACGTGTCACATATTCTCCATCAGCATTATGTGCCGGTCGTTCCTCCTCTTTATATTTGGTCTCAGTCCTGTTGCTGTCAGGAGTGACGCGGTGGGGACCAAAACCGGGTTTCTGCAGTGGAGGAACATCTCTCAACTGCATTCGAGATTGCGTCACCTACAACGGGACCCCACCACTGGCCATATCTTCCCATCCCCTCCCCTCTCTGCATTCCGCATAGACCGTTCCCTCCGTAACTCCCTGGTCCACTCGTCCCTTCCTACCCAAACCACCCCATCCCCGGGCACTTTCCCCTGCAACCGCACGAGATGCAACACCTGTCCCTTTACCTACCCCCTCAACTCCATCCAAGGACCCAAACAGTCTTTCCAGGTGAGACAGAGGTTCACCTGCACCTCCTCCCACCTCATCTATTGCATCCGCTGCTCTGGATGTCAACTTATTTACATCGACAAAACCAAGCGTAGGCTCGGCGATCGCTTCGCTCAACACCTGCGCTCGGTCCGCGTTGCCCAAACTGATCTCCCGGTGGCCGAGCACTTCAACTCCCCCTCCCATTCCCAGTCTGACCTTTCTGTCATGGACCTCCTCCAGTGCCATAGTGAGGCCCGCCGGAAATTGGAGGAACAGCACCTCATATTTCGCCTGGGCAGCTTGCAGCCCAGTGGTGTGAACATCGACTTCTCCAACTTTAGATAGTTCCTCTGTACCTCTCTTCCCCTCCTCCTTCCCAGATCTCCCTCTATCTTCCTGTCTCCACCTATATCCTTCCTTTGCCCCGCCCCTTGACATCAGTCTGAAGAAGGGTCTCGACCCGAAACGTCACCCATTTCTTCTCTCCTGAGAAACTGCCTGACCTGCTGAGTTACTCCAGCATTTTGTGAATAAATAAAAGAAGAGGAGTGATCAATTGAAAAGAGAGGAAGAACGATTGAAGCTGGGGTCTAAAATGGCAGCAACCAAGACAAAACTAAGTGTACTTAGCACTCCAAGATCAAGAAGCAGCTTGATGATATCCGATAGGATGAGTTCTTATTCAGGACGAGGAGCTGTCCTAATTCAGATGCCAGTTCGACGGGAACCACCCAGGACTGAACTCTGGCATGAATAGGAGCCACAGGTTGTTAGACAAAAGCAAACAACCTGGAGACCATTGGTAAAAGCTAGTGGTAAGGCACACTTTACACCACTTCCTCATCAAGGAAGGAAGACAGGATTTCATGAACCGAGGGTTGAGCAGGGACGTGCTCGCACTAAATCCCCGGAACGTCATGATGGAGACCAACGTTATTTATGTGAGCAATTACGGAAGCAAAGTTTAGCGACCGAACTTCTGGCTAAACAATATCTTTCTTCTACCCTACTGGCAAGAGACATTCCCGTGTATGATGGTGATCCATTGCAATATCAACCTTTTATCTGCCTCCACCACCACTCTTGACTCTGCGTTCCAGGCACCCTCTACTAACTGTTTAAAAAGATAGCCTTGCACATCTCTTTGCAACTTTGCCTTCTCCCGTTAAATCTATGTGCTCTTGTATTTGATATTTCCATCGTGGGGAAAAAAGGTTCTGACATCTTTTCTGTCTATGCTTCTCATGATTTCATATACTCCCAGCGGGTCTCCCCTCAAACTCCAGCATTCCAGGGACAACAAACAAAGTCTGCCAAATCTGTCTAACCTTGCATGAGCGTGGCATAAAGCCGGTAATTTAGATTCAAGATTCAAGATAGCTTTATTTGTCATCCAAATTGGACGAAATTCAGTCACCCACAGTCCAACAATAAAAGCATTAAATAGGCATTAAAATTACACAACCCCAAAAACACACAAAAAAAGAAATCCATCACAGTGAGTCTCCTCCAGTCCTCTCCTCACTGTGATGGAAGGCCACAATGTCTTTTCCCTTCTCCTGCGGTCCTCTCCCGCGGTCAGGTTGTTGTGGTTGCAGGCCGCGCCGGACGGTCCGCAGCGGGCCGAGCCTAAGGCGAGTCGCAGCCGCTCCCGCAGCCTCCGAAGACGGCCGGTTCCGCCGATGATAAGTCCGATCCGGGGCGGGCGAACACGCTGCTGCTGCCGCTGTTGCTGCACGTCGGGGCGGTCGTGGCTCCCGACATTGAAGCCCCCGCCCAGCAGAGAAATATCCCGCGGCCTATCTTAGGCCGCGCCGGACGGTGAAATGTCCGCGACCCAAACCCCGCGATCCGGGGCGGGCGAACACGCTGCCGCTGCCGGAGCTCCCGATGTCGGCATCCACGCGGCCCGAGCCTAAGGCGAGTCGCAGCTGCTCCCGCAGCCTCCGAAGACGGCCGGCTCCGCTGATGGTTAGTCCGGTCAGCGGGCTCTGCGAACCGGAGCCCTGAAGGCCGACAGCTCCAGGAGTTGGGCCGATGGTAGGCCGCAGCAGGAACGGAGACACGGCCCAGAAAACAAAGGTCGGAAGGGACACCTATTTACAATTTTACAGTTCCCCCCTCCCCCTCCCCCCCACATACACACATAGTACACAAACACAAAAACACGACATCACAACTACAATTAAGACAAAAAAACAACAAAAACACAAAGACAAATGGACCGCAGGTAAGCCGCAGCTGCTA
This sequence comes from Rhinoraja longicauda, assembly GCF_053455715.1. NCBI lineage: Eukaryota > Metazoa > Chordata > Chondrichthyes > Rajiformes > Arhynchobatidae > Rhinoraja > Rhinoraja longicauda. Next base: position 2,240,630 of record NC_135996.1, read on the forward strand.
TGGCAGCGCCGCCATTTTTGCCTTAACATCCTCTCCACATCCACCCTGTCAAGGCCATTCACTTCTCGGTACGTTTCAACGCTGTCTCTCTCTAACCCCCCCCCCCCCCCCCCCAGGGAGATGGATTATGCACTTGCTGTGATTTTGGTTTTAGAGTGGCATAGTGGCGCAGTGGTAGATCCTGATCTTGGCTACTGTCTGGCTGGAGTTTGCATATTCTCGCTGTGAAACACTGCAACCCTGCATATCTCGCATACAAAATGGTGCAAATCTTACCATGAATGACAGAAATCAGAAGTGTTATCCATGTTTATGGTTCATTTTTGAATGATTTAAAATTGAGGGTGTTGGTGCAATATACTGCTAACCCACAAATGAATCGTTATGAGATATTCACATTTAAACAAGGTGCCTATGTTATTTGATCAACTTATCGGTTGAATTTAGATATGAAAATTTTACAGGTTGTAGGGTAGTGGATGGTGTTAATGCGTGTAACTCATTTTTCACAAAAGTGAGGGTTATTATTGCACCAACCCCCTCAATTATATGTTAAATTCAAAACTAAACTATGGTAGCAATGTACAGTGCATTCAGAAAGTATTCAGACTTCTTCACTTTTTCCACATTTTGCTAGGTTACAGCCTTATTTTAAAATGGATTAAATCATTTTTGTAATCATCAATCTACACACAATACCCCATAATAAAAAAGTGATAACAGGTGTTTAGAAATCTTTGCAAAGTAATTAAAAATAAATAACTGAAATATCACATTTACATAAGTATTCAGACCCTTTGCTATGAGACTCAAAATTGAGTTTATGTTCACCCTGTTTCCATTGATTATCCTTGAGATGTTTCTACAACTTGATTGGAGTCCACCAATGGTAAACTAAATTGATTTGAAATGATTTGGAAAGGTACACCTGTCTACATAAGGTCCCACAGTTGACAGTGGATGTCCGAGCAAAAACCAAGCCATGAAGACGAAGGAATTGTCCATAGACCTCCGAGACAGGATTGTGTCGATACACAGATCTGGGGAAGGTTATAAAACAATTTCCACAGCATGGCAAGTCCCGAAGAGCGCAGTGGCCTCCCTCGTTCTTACATGGAAAAATTTGGGAACCACCAGGACTTTTCATAGAGCTGGCCACCCGGCCAAACTGAGTATTTCAGATACAGCGCGGAAACAGGCCTTTTAGGCCCATCAAGTCCGTGCCGCCCAGCGATCCCCGCACATTAACACTATCTTACACACACTAGGGACAATTTTTTACATTTACCCAGTCAATTGACGTACATACCTGTACGTCTTTGGAGTGTGGGAGGAAACCCACGCAGGTCACGGGGAGAACGTACAAACTCCTTACAGTACAGCACCCGTAGTCAGGATCGAACCTGAGTCTCCGGCGCTGCATTCGCTGTAAAGCAGCAACTCTACCGCTGCGCCATCATGCCGCCCTAATAATAGGGGCAGAAGGGCCTTGGTCAGGGAGATGATCAAGAACCCGATGGTCACTCTGACAGAGCTCCAGGGTTCCTCTGTGAAGAAGGAAGAACCTTCCAGAAGGACAACTATATCTGCAGCACTCCACTAATCCGGCCTTTATGGTAGCGTGGCCAGATGGAAGCCACTGCTCAGTAAAAGGCACATGACAGCCCGCTTGGAGTTTGCCAAAAGGAACTTGAAGTTCTCTCAGATCATGAGAAACAAGATTCTCTGGTCTAATGAAACCAAGATAGAACTCTTTGGCCTGAATGCCAAGCGGCACCGCTCATCACCTGGCCAATACCATACCTACTGTGAAGCATGGTGGAGGCAGCATCATGCTGTGGGGATGTTTCTCAGTGGCAGGAACTGGGAGACTAGTCAGGATCGAGGGAAAGATGAACAGAGGAACGACCCTAAGCACACAGCCAAAACAATGCAGGAATGGCTTTGTGACAAGTCTGTGAATGTCCTTGAGAAGCCCAGCCAGAGCCCGGACTTGAATCCGATCGAACTTCACTGGAGGGACCTGAAAATAGTTGTGCATCGACGCTCCCTGTCCAACCTGACAGAGCTTGAGAGGGTCTGCAGAGAAGAATGGGAGAAGTCTTCGCTTTTTTACTATGGGGTATAATGTGTACATTGATGACCTGGGTGACCTTGTACACCAGTCACTGAAAGTTGGCGTGCAGGTACAGCACGCAGTGAAGAAAGCTAATGGCATGTTGGCCTTAATAACGAGAGGATTTCAGTACAGGAGTAAAAAGGTTCTTCTGCACTTGTATATGGCCCTGGTAAGACCACATCTGGAGTATTGTGTACAGTTTTGGTCTCATAATTTGAGGAAGGACATCCTTGTAATTGAGGCAGTGCAGTGTAGGTTCACGAGATCGATTCCTGGGATGGCGGGACTGTCACATGAGGAACGTTTGAAAAGACTAGGCTTGTACTCTCTGGGAGTTTAGAAGGATGGGGATCTTGTAGAGACATATAAAATTGTAAAATTGTAAAAGGACTGGACAAGCTAGATGCAGGAAAAATGTTCCTAATGTTGGGGGAATCCAGAACCATGGGCCACAGTCTTAGAATAAAGGGGAGGCCATTTAAAACAGAGGTGAGAAGGAACTTTTTCACCCTGACAGTTGTGAATTTGTGGAATTCTCTGCCACAGAGGGCAATGGAGGCCAAATCACTGGATGAATTTAAGAGAGAGTTAGATCGTGCTCGTGGAATCTAGGGATATGGGGAGAGGTTGGGCACAGGTTATTGATTGTGGATGATCACAATGAATGGCGGTGCTAGCTAGAAGGGTCGAATGGCCTCCTCCTACACCTATTTTCTACGTTTCTATTAAAAAAACGAATTGAATCCATTTTAAAACAAGGCTGTAACGTAGCAAAATGTGGAAAAGGTGAAGGGGTCTCAATACTTTCTGAATGCACTGTCCATTATTCCTGTCTAAGCCTAGCACTTCTGTATCAGTGTAGGTATGTATTCATTACATTTCTTTACACTAATATAGAAGGAAAAGAATGAAACAATATCTTGACATGTGTTCATTGTTATTTTATTCACAATATTAGGATTTCTGGAAGTAAGTTTGATGTCACTGATTGTGAATGTGTATGGGTAGGCCCAAATGAAATGTATGTGAGAGAACAGTGATCATGATAGAGGGAACCATGTTCGAGAGGTGTGTGCATTACTGATTATATATATATATAGAGGAAATCACAAGAAAGAAACTAGATATATATGTGTGTGTGTGTGTGTGTGTGTGTGTGTGTGTGTGTGTGTGTGTGTGTGTGTGTGTGTGTGTGTGTGTGTGTGTGTGTGTGTGTGTGTGTGTGTGTGTGTGTGTGTGTGTGTGTGTGTGTGTGTGTGTGTGTGTGTGTGTGTGTGTGTGTGTGTGTGTGTGTGTGTGTGTGTGTGTATGCATATATATATATACATATGCATAAACCATAGGTCGAATTGTCTTTATGGTTTATGTACATCATGTGAAAAATAAGATGAAGAGAGAAATAGTGTTGCTTTAAATCAAAGTTGCTTCTGATCCATGAGAAGGCACTTTGAGATCTATTTATCTCTATCTTCCCTCTCACCCACAAACTTTAAATGATTTGTGGAGAGAGTGTGTTAGAGCAATACAAGGGAAACTGCACAAAAGAGGGGGCTGGGGAGGAAGGATCGGTGGGAAATAGGCAGAAATAGTAAGAAAGAATAAAATCAGAGAAACTAACCAGGGGAAATCATTTTAAAAGAAAAATAACAAAAAAATGTGAATTAATAGATGAGATATATTCTGCATTTTAATGGTATCATCACACATACTCTTCCCCCACAACACTGATTACACTGCGAGAGGCAGAACGAGCTTTTACTAAAATGGCGGACGTTCCGCTCCGTTGCGTAAAACACTTCAGAAGCGGCGATTCCGACGGAGTGGTCCACCTCGCTCCGCTCTGTTATCTTTGGCCTCTCCTCACTCCCGCCCCGCCCCCGAGGGCGGAGACTCCCGGATAGAACCCGCCCCTCCTTGATTGACGTTCAGACAGGCCAATCGCTGGCCAGCCTCTGCTGTTCCCGCGCTGACCGCGTATCAGGTGGCCACGCGCGGAGACGGTTTAACCAAAGATACTAGAGGAACAAGATGGACCACTCGACCCTGAGAACAGTAGAATGTCATGGCGCCATTTTAGTAGGCAGAAACCTGCAAAAACGTTTAAAAAGAAAAATAAACAAAATCTGTGAAATTATATATGAGACATATTCTGCATTTTAATGGTATCATCACACACACTGTTCCCCAAAACACTGATTACACTGCGAGAGGCAGACCGAACGGCGGGGTTTGCTTACTAAAATGGTGGACGTTACGTTCCATTGCGAACTTCACTTCAGCGGAGGCGATTTCTGCGGAGTGGTCCATCTTGTTCCTCTAGTACCTTTGGGTTTAACGGTCGCCGAGGGAGGGAGCGCCCGAGGGATGGAGCGTCGCCGCCGCACAAGGAAGAGACAGAGGGAGCGCGGGGTGTGGGGGAGACAGAGGGAGCGCGGGGTGTGGGGGAGACAGAGGGAGCGCGGGGTGTGGGGGAGACAGAGGGAGCGCGGGGTGTGGGGGAGACAGAGGGAGCGCGGGGTGTGGGGGAGACAGAGGGAGCGCGGGGTGTCGGGGAGACAGAGGGAGCGCGGGGTGTGGGGGAGACAGAGGGAGCGCGGGGTGTGGGGGAGACGGGGTTGCGGGGCCCGGGCGGGGGGGGTAGACGGTGGATGGACAGGGGAGGCGGCGAGGGAAGGGGAGATGGAAGGAGGGCACGGGGAGGGTGGGGTGCATGGGATAGATGGGGAGAGGGGTACAGGGGAGGGTCGGCAGTGAGGGGAGGGGCAGTGGGGAAGGTAGATGGTGAGGGGGCATTGGAGACAAGTATGGGGAAGGGCAGTTGTGGAGGGGAAGTGTAGTGGAGAGAGGTGGACGGGAGTCGGTGAGGAAGGCATGGGGGAGAGTAGATGGGGAAGGGGCGGGGGGTATGGTGGTGCACGGGGAGTGTGGTGGGGAAGAGTACTGGGGAGGGGCATGGGGAAGTTGACGGGGAGAGGGCATGGGGAGGATGGATGGGAAGGAGTGCATGAGGAAGGTAAATTGTAAATTTCCCTGGTGTGGGACGAATAAAGGAATATATTAAATTGGAGTGTGTTTGGAACTAGGGAGGGGAAGACAGAGCGAGGATCTGATATGAGGCTGGGACGGTGGAGGGAGCACAGACAACCCAATAGGTCCACATTGAGTGTGAATGGGCTCTTTCTATGTCCAGCTCTGGGTCATTCACGGTATACTCCTTGCCTAGTAAAGCTCCAGGAGATGCTGCACTGCCTGAGGTGATCTGGATCTGCTCTGCTCCAAGACATATTATTCTAATGTACGACATTGGGGAGACCACACCTGGAGAAATGTTCAGTTCTGCTCGCCCTGCTAAGGGAAGGGTGTCGGTAAACTGGAAAAGGTAGAAATAGATTGATGAGATGTTACCAGGACAGAAGGGTTTGAGGAATATGGATTGGCGGTGACTGTTTTCTGTGGAGAGTAGGATCCGGTTTATTAAAACAGAAGAGACATCGATAAGGTGAACTGCACAGGCTTTTCCCCAGGCAAGGAGTGTATGAAACTTGGCAGCATTGTTTAATGTGAGAGGGGGAAATTTAAAGAGCTTTTGAGGGAACAAGTTGCCAGAGGAACATTGCAGAGGTGAGTACGATTACAACATTGAAAACCTATTTGGATGTGGACACGGAGTGGAAAGATTTGGAGGAGTATTGGGCCGGTGCAGGCAAGTGTGACCAGCTAGATCAGGCAACTTGGTCAGAATGGATGAGTTGGGCTGAAATGCCTGTTGCTGTACTCCAGATTCTAGAACAATATGTCTATTTGATTCCAACATCCAATAAAGTTCTGGCATTTAGATCTAGTTGCCCAATCATGTCTTTGACTGATGTTGCATTTGTTACAGAAAGCTCACGGACTGAGACTCTCCGTGTCAGAGACAGACAACATCTGGTCAAGAACCACAGGGAACTGAGGTGAGAGGGAACTGGGACTGTGAGAGTGTATGTGTTCCCTCTGGCCTTGGTTCCCAGTGAGATATCATCATCCACTTTAACTGATTTTAAATCCTCCAGTCCTGTCACTGATACCCTTTGCTCTGGAATCACGAAGCCACTCTATCCTTTCATATAAAAACACCAAAAAGGCAGGAGTAGGTTATCTTTCTCCTTCATATGATCATGATTAATCTCCCGCAGACCTCAATTCCTTTCCTGTGTGTACTGCTCGTCGCTCTCAAATCCCCGATCTTTGAAAAATCAATATTCCTCTTCCTTGTCTCCACTAATTTCACCGCTACAACCCTCCATGGTGGATAATTCACCATGCACTCTCTGAAGAGCTTTATGCACAACACAACAAGTTTTCAATGGCTACCCCATTATGATGTAACTGTCGCCGTAGATTTATAATCCGATACAGCATGGAAACAGGTCCTATGGGCCAACTTGTCAATGCTGACTAGGATGCCATTTTGGGATAGGCCTATTTTCCTACATTTGGCCCATTGCTATCGGAACCTTTCTTATACATGTTTCTCATGAACTCCTATAGTGTCGTAAAAGGGTGCTTTGGCCCAACCTGCCTCTTGTGTTCCTATTCATTTTTCCCTCCTCACCATAAACCTGTGCATTTACCCTGTCCATTCCGCTCATGATCTTATGCAGCTCTATAAGATCACCCCTCATACTTCAGTGCTCCAAGGAATAAGGTTCTAGCCAGCTAAACCTCTCTCTAAAGCTCAGGCCCTTAAGTCCAGGCAACATCCTTGTAAATCCTTTCTGCCCCTGTTCTAGCTTAACAACATCTTTCCTATAACAGGGTGACCAATGCTGAACACAATCCACTAAATCTGGCCTCACCAATGTTTTGTTTAACTGTAACAATACCTCCCAACTTTAATACTCAATGTTCTGACTGATGAAGGCCAATGTGTTGAAACCCTTCCTTTCCATCCTATCTACCTGTGACGCCGTTTTCAAGGAACTATGTCCCCCTCCCCAACTGCGGCACGTCACCCGTATTTAATCGTGACTCATAGATCGCATCCAGGGCACCTGCAATTTCCTCCCTAGTTTCCTCAGATACAACTGATCAGGCTCAGGAGATTGGTCTATCTTAGAAACATAGAAAAATAGGTGCAGGAGTAGACCATTCGGCCTTCAAGCCAGCAGCACCATTCAATATGATCATGGCTGATCATCTAAAATCAGTACCTCATTTCTGCTTTTTTCCCATATCCCTTGATTCCTTTAGACCAAAGAGGTAAATCCAACCCTCTCTTGAAAACAACCAATTAATTGTCCTCCACTGCCTTCTGTGGCAGAGAATTCCATTGATTCACTACTCATCACAACCCCTTATTCTTAAAATGTGACCCCTGGTTCTGGACTCCCCCAACATCGGGAACATTTTTCATGCATTTAGCCTGTCCAATCCTTTAGAAAATTCATACGTTTCTACAAGATCCCCTCTCATCCTAAATTTCAGTGAATACAAGCCTAGTCGTCCCATTCGTTCATCAGGTCAGTCCTGCCATCCCGGGAATGAACCTGCGATGTACTCCCTCAATGGCAATAATGTCCTTCCTCAAATTTGGAGACCAAAATTGCACACAATACTCCAGGTGCGGTCTCACCAGGACCCTGTACAACTGCAGTAGGCAGTTGCTCCTATACTCAAATCCTCTCGCCATGAAGGCCAACATGCCATTAGCTTTCTCCACTGCCTGCTGTACCTGCATGCTTACTTTCAGTGGCTGATGTGCAAGCACCCAGGTCTCGTTGCTCCTCCCCTTTTCCTAATCTGGAACCATACAGTTAATAATCTGCCTTCCTTTTCTTGCCACCAAAGTGGATAACCTCACATTTATCCACATTGTATTGCATCTGCCATGTATCTCCCCACTCACCCTACCAACCCAAGTCACCCTGCAACCTCGTAGTATCCTCCTCGCAGCTCACACTGTCACCCATCTGCAATAACGTCATATGTGTTTGGAGATTCTGTACTTCCATGACCATGATACTGACAGGTCTCAGACACTTCTGTTGACTGTCACGTTCGCTGGTCCTGATGTGTTTATCCATGGTAAAACAGAGGCAAAATACTAATTGAATATCTTGCTCATCTCCTGTACCTTTGATTCCAAAGGGGTCTCATTTTCACTCTGGCTACCCTTTTTCTGTTAATGTGCATAAAATCTCTTGGGATTGTCCTTAATGTTATTGGCCAGAGCTCGCTCCTATTCCATTTTTCCTCCTGATTTCCTTTTTTAGCTTGCGCCTCTGTTCCCAAAATTCCCAGCGGCATATACCTGCCCCATGCCTCCTTATTTTTGACCAGAGCCTCAATTTCTTTTGTCATCCAAGCGTACTTACCCTCGCCCCTTACTCTAACAGGAACATGCAATTCCTTGACCCTTTTTAAGCACACTTAAAAACATCCCACTTTCTAGATGTTCCTTTTCCTTCAAACGACCTGCTCCTATCAACTTGATCCAGGCAATCTTAAATCCATAACCTTTCAAAACTTAATTTACTACTACGTTAAAAAAAAATCCAGAGACCTAACCTCAACGATTGCACCTCGGAGTGATTAAATGTGATGTACTTTACACTCGCAGATATACCTGAATCTAGAGTACCGTCCACCCCAGAAAATGGCGGTGCGCATTCATTCATTACAAACAGGGTTGGATGAAGTTCCTTGTGGACAAGAGGGAACTGAAGACTAATGTGACCAGGAATGGAAATTAACTTGACACCAGGTTCAGTTTGGTAATTGTGACAATAAACGTGTGAAGCGGAGTGTGCTTGTCACTGTGTGTTGAAGCTGTGTGTAGTGTGGTTGTTATCTCCAAACTCCAGGACCTATGAATGTGCTCCACCCTCTGCTACTGCTTCCTCGGCTCCATGGCCCCTGGACCACAGTCATTGATGATAGGTCACACCATTGTTTTTTTGGTTTAAAGATGTAGCGCGGAAACAGGCCCTTCGGCCCCACCTAGTCCGCACCGACCAACGATCCCCGCACGTTAACCTATCCTACACACAAATCAGGGACAATGTTTACGCTTATAGCAAGCCGACAAACCTGTACGTCTTTGGAATGTGGGAGGAAACCGAAGATCTCAGAGAAAACCCACGCGGTCACGGGGAGAGCGTACAAACTCCACACAGACAGCACCCGTGGTCAGGATGGAACCCGGGTCTCTGGCGCTACTAGCACTGTGAGACAGCAATTTTACCGCTGCGACATAATGGCGCCCTCCACAATAAGTCTTAACATCGGCGTCCTGCAAGGATGATCTCTCGGTCCCCGACGATACTCCCTTTGCACTCTCTCTGATTTCGTCCGCAGGTTTGCTGTCGACACCACTGTGATGGGTCAGCTCTGGAACAACGATGAGGCGGAGTTCAGGAAAGAGACAGTGAACTTTACTGATATTGTGTGTCAGAACAATAACCTACCACTCAATGTCATCAAGACGCAGGGACTAGTTATTACATTCTGGAAGCATGGCGGAGTGCATGCGTAAATGAGGATCAATGGTGCGGAATTGGAAATAGTTGATCCATCCTTCCCGGTCACCCTCTTCTTCTCCCTCCCTCCCCTTCACCCTCCTCTCCTCCCTCCCTACCCGTCACCCTCCCTTCCCCGTCGCCCGCCTCCCTACACCCCTCCCTCCCTCTTCCCCTTCTTCCCCACTCCATTCCCACTATATTCCCCTCTCCCTCCCACATTCCCCTCTCCTCCCTCCCCTCCGTCTTCCTCCCTCTTGGTGACCCTCCTGCCTTCCTACACTCCTCCACTCCCTCCCTTCATGTGACCCTCCTCTGCTCCCTATTCCATCGCAGTGAGTGTCTGAGATGCAGGAGGTGCGGAGGGAGCTTCACTCTGTATATGTGTGTGTGTGCGTGCGTGCATGTTTGTGCACGAGTGTGCGAGTGTGACTGCGTGCGTGTGAATGTGTGTGCGTGCACGTGTGCGTGTAACACTGAGTTCATTCGTTTGAAGGAACAAGCAACATCCCCCCCACCCCATTTCCCATCAAGGAATTACAATGAATGTAACGGTAAATGCTTTTATTACTGTTAACAATGCAAGTTACTAGTATTATTATTAACACTATTCAAAAAAAAGCAAACAATTAATACATACTAGCAGCTAAACTGAAAGATGTTTGTATTCTCAGCTTCTCCATTGCCCAGCTTCTCTGGTGTTTATAGATCGAAGTGATGGAGCTGGGTCTCCATGTGCTGAAACCAATTGCAATGGATTGCAACTGGATACTTTGTTTTACAGTTTCTTTAAGCATGGGTGTCTGTTTTGGAGTGGGGCGGTGGAAGATGGCATGTTTCCTCTTTGGGTATTCAAGCGTGGTGGAGCTGTCATCTACTGGCCATGGAACTGGAGCGCTCTCGATGCTGCTCTCCCCGATAGTTGTTGCGTCTGTGTCGGGTACAGTCCCTGCCAGTTACTCCACGCTGTCACCTTGCTTACCAGGCTGCAGCATTGCCTCGGCAGAATGTTCTTTCGCTTCCCTCATCTGCCTCAGTTCTGCAACAGGATAATGGACACCAAATGACAGAGAGCCTTTCTCAGGCTGACCCTCTGTCATTGCCTTAGATGGTCCTGCCACCTCCTGAGGCAGTTTTACCTCGTCTCCACCAGCAGTGTTTCCTCCACTCTACAAAGCGTGGATTACTGTGCTGGAGTGGTGTTGTGCTGAGCGTTACTTGCACCCGGTTTGTCTTTCTCATTGTCAGCGTGTGCGGTTCCTTCACCTTCACAGCGGTCACCTGGTCCGCAGGCCTGAGGATTTCTGAACCCATTTATTAGGTAAGCGAACCAAGAGGAAAACATCATCCGCGCTCTTTAGCGACATTCAGAAGAGACGGAGCTGTGTCTGAGTGAAGGATCTTCAGCGGTTGCTGCTATTTATTGGTTGGGGAACAATTCCATTGTGATGAAGTTCCACGTCGACAATGGTCACCGTGGTGAAAACCGCAAATCAAAAGCAGTGCTACACCAGCCATCCTTTCCGTGGTCAATGGTCACAATGAGCAGATGATGCAAAACCATAGAGACTGAACTCAAAAGAAAAGATCGGATTACTTAAGTTATAATGAACACCACAAAGTGTTTCAAAAGCAACCAAAGGAACAGCAAGTTTGAAATAAACGTTGAATATTTGGAACTGCTGCTTATTTCATGTGTTCCTTTTTAAAATTTCAGATTTGCAACAGCTGCAGTTTTTGGGAACTGAGATATTGTGAAAATCCATTGATCTGTACGTTAAAAGTCTGTGTCTACACTGGTGCTGCTGGACATAAATGATCTCACGTCACGCGTTTCCTCTTATTAAATTCCACTGGTTATCATTTCAGTGTTAAACTGAAAATGCTGCAAAAATTCAGCAGGTGAGGCTAGTGGAGAGAGAAGCAAAGCTTTGTTCAAAAACCTTCAATAAGTGTCGAAAAGAGACAAAAATTATGTTTCAAGCCGTAGAGAAATCGAAGTAATGGATGGCACATGGGTAAGACCAGCGTCACCATGTGGATCAGTTGCAGATGAGATCTGGTCAGTGTTTAACGTGACTATAGGGAGAAAACACCACTGGTGCAAAGGCTGTGAGATGAGGGCAGTAAGAGAGTGACAATAAAAAGGGACATGTAAAATCACAAATGCAGGGCATTTGGACATGTCCAGCAGGTCAGCCTGCGCTAATGGAGGGAGGAAATCTGAGCCAATATTGCAGGCCGATGACGTACAGGAGAAATGGCCAGTTCTGGTTCATGCAGAGAATATGAGGGACCTGATGTTGTAGAGTTCAATACTGAGTCCAGCCGACTGCATCATGCTGAGACAGAAGATGAGCAGTTCTGTTGAAGCACGGGCCTCTATATTACAGCGCAGGAGGGCACAGGAGAGATCAGAGGAGACGGGGAATTAAAATGGTGGGCAACTGGAAACACAGGGTCACCATTGAAAATAGGTGCTCCTCAAATTGATCATTAAATCTGCGCATTGTTTTCTCCACTGTAAGGGAGACCATATTGTTGAAACCAAGGTATGTGGTGCAACATTCATAGTGTAATGTCCGCAGTTGTTTGGTGCTGACTCGGGTTGTGTGCAGGATGGTTCAAGGCCATGAAGGCTGGTGGAAGAAATTTCTCTTGAATCTGGAGATCACAATTCTCAGTTTCTTGTACCACCGCCTCAATAATAAGAGATAAGCGAGCGTGTTCAGGGTGATGTGAGTGTTTGATGGGGGTAGTTTCCCTCTTAACCGTCTCTAAACCGTTCTAATACGTGACAAGAGGTGTAAATAATATTCCAGAAGACGTTTAGACTTGTTCGATACATGTTTGGCGCTATGCCAATTTTCAATCCTATTTCTCCCTTCCTCCCTCTTTCACCCCTCCTCCTCCCTTCGTGTGACCCCCCTCTCTTCCCTCCCTCCTCCACTCCCCCTCTACCTCCCTCCGTACCGCCCTCCCTCTTTCACCCCTCCTCCTCCCTTCGTGTGACCCTCCTATCCTCCCTCACTCCTCCACTGTCCCACTCCCTTCCTCCATGTGCCCCCCTCTCCTCCCTCTCTGCTCCCTATCCCATCCCCGTGAGTGTGTGAGATACAAGACTGTGCGGAGGGAGCTTCACTCTGTGCGTGTACGTGTGTGAGTGTGTGAGTGCGTGCGCTTGTGTGTGCATGGGTGCGTGCGCTTGTGTGTGCATGGGCGCGTGCGTTCGCTTGTGTGTACATGGGTACGTGCGTGTGAATGTATGGGTGCGTGCGTGCGCGCTTGTGTGTGCGTGTGTGCGCGCGTGTGAATGTGTGTGCGTGCGCGTGTGTCTGTAACATCGGGTACATTTGTTTAAAGGAACAACAACCTCCCCACTTTCACATCAAGGAATTACAACTGTATGTAACGGTAAATACTTTTATTATTGTCAACAATACAAGTTACAACTTTTACTAGAACTATTATACAAAAATAATTAAAAACTAATACATATTAGCAGCTAAACTGAAAGATGTTTGCACTCTCAGCTTCTCCGTTGCCCAGCTTCTCTTGTGGTTATATATCGAAGTAATAGAGCCGGGTCTCCAGGTGCTGAATCCAATTGCAAGACGTTGCAACCGGATACTTTGCTTTACAGTTCCTTCGAGCACGGATGTCTGCTGTGGCATGGGGTGATGGAAGATGGCAGGTTTCCTTTTCGGGTACTCAAAATGTGGTGGTGCTGTCATCTATTGGCCTTGAAAGTGGAGCGCTGTCGACGCTGCTCTCCCCGATAGTTGGTGCTTCTGTGTCGGTCGCTGTCGCTGCCAGTTGCTCCACGCTCTCACGTTGCTTCCTGGCCTGCAGCATTGCCTCGGCAGAACGTTCTTTGGCCTCTCTCACCTGTGACAGATCTCCGTGACGTGTTACTGAGGGTTGGTCAGATGGCCATCACAGGAGTGTCCGAGAAGAACATTGTGTTCACAGATGGATATTTAATCAAGTACAATCTGCAGCCTTGCCAGCTCCTGTCCAGGTTCCTGATGGAACTTCTACAGAGAGAGGATTCAGACCGGAGCGTGGTGTACACCTTCCCGTACCTGACCATCAAGAGTTTGTAGCCGCACTTATACAATTCCTCACTCCAGGTCCCAGGGATATCCCGAAACTGCTCACTGAAGCCCACAGCACGGTAGACGGGCGAGTTGAGATATGTCACCTTTTTGTTGCTGGTCTCTCCTCCCCAGTGTCAACTCGGGGCCTGGTGGAGTTTATGGGTCCATTTCCTCATCAGTAAGCCAGCGATCCCCACACATCAACACCGCCCTGCACAAACTGGGGACAATTTACACATATACCCAGCCAACTAACCTGCATATCTGTAAGTCTTTCGAGTTCGGGAGGAAACCGAAGATTTCGGAGAAAACGATGCGGTCACAGGGAGAACGTACAAACTCCATACAGACAGCACCTGTAGTCGGGATGGAACCGCGGGTGCTGTAAGCGCTGGACTCTACCGCTGCGCCACCGTGGTCGCATTGTATGAAACTTCAAAATGTGTGATTCCAAGACACTGGCGGGTTGGGCGGGGATCGCAGGCGAGGGACCGTCAGTGCAGGTGTGGGGTGCGTCACTGGCGGCGGGGAGGCGGGTGGGGGTGGATGATACACGCAAGGGAACCGTCACTGCCGGGAGAACTGTGGCTGCTCATGGGCAAGGAATGGTGAATGCCACCATGAACACATGAACAAGACCTGGGCATAATCACGGAGTAAACTCTCAACTCTCGGAGATAAGCCTCCGAATCATCCGTCTGCTCAGGTCGTTCCACTGAACGAATAGCAATTGGGGTTCGCTGATCTCGCTCTCACTCCTCGGTAACTGCTTGGTTGGAAGAGGGAGAGACCTTTTCACATTCCACTGTCCGGCCGGTAACTGTGAGCACGATGGACGGTGCCGGGAGTGTTGGTAGAGACGAGCTCGGAAATTGCCCTTGTCCACCTCCATAAGCGTTCAGGGGTGGTACGGACTGCAATACGGAATGAAGAACGATGGAACTGGAGAGGGGGGGGGGTTGCGTTGGGCGAGAGTGGGGGCGTGCTGTGCCGAGAGTCGGGGAAGATGTGGCGATGAGGGAGGAAGTCCCGTCCGAAGGGGAGGTGGTGTGTGTGTGTGGGGGGGGGGGGGTTGGGTTGGATAGAGCAAGGAAGGTGTGGATGAAGTAATGATCGGGATTAGGGGGGCACGGCTGGTACGGGCGAAGTGGGGGCTGGGCGAATCGGAGCCCACGGAAGAGGGGTCTGTGTGAAGGGGGCGGTCCACGTTGGGAGGGCGAGGGATTGCGGGCGAGGGGAGCCGGCCAGGGAGTGGCACCGGCAGAGAGAGCCGGGACAGGGGGTGCTGGGCCAGGGAGGAACCGAGCAAATGGGAGCTTGCGGCGAAAGGGAGCCGGTAGAAGGTGGAGAAGGGGGGAAGTCAAAGGGGAAGAGTGGTAAATGGGAGCGATATAGTGGGGCTGGGGGAGGGGGGAAGGGGCCGGAGAGGGCGGGCGCCTGACGGAGGGGTGCAAGGTGGAAATGCCGGGAGGATTGTGGATCCGGGCCATGAGGGGCATGGCGAAGGGAGTGGTGAAGAGGGGTCCCTTTAAGGGGTAGGTTGGACCATTGGGGCGGAACAGTCTGGGCGGGTAAGTCGGGTCGTGGAATGTCCCGCTCCGGGTAGCTGAGTCATACATGGGGCCCCGGGCGAAGTGGGAAGGGGAGTTCCCATCGTGGGGAGCATTGAGTAAGTGGCGATGTGCGGAGAGTCCTCGGGTAGGAAGCGACTGTGACTATATTGTGATCATTGGTACCTATATTTCACACCGCGCATATTTGAAGCGTTACTTTACTACAGTGCATTCAGAAAGTATTCAGACCCCTTCACTTTTTCCACATTTTGATATGTTACAGCTTTATATTAAAAATTGATTAAATTCTTTTTGTAATCATCAATGTACACATATACACCATAATAAAAACGCGATAACAGTTGTTTAGAAATTTTTACAAAGTAATTAAAAATAAATAACTGAAATATCACATTTACATAAGTATTCAGACCCTTTGCTATGACACTCATAATTGAACTTAGGTTCATCCTGTTTCCATTGATTATCCTTGAGATGTTTCTACAACTTGATTGGAGACCACCAGTGGTAAATTAAATTGATTGGACATGATTTGGAAGGGCATACACCTGTCTATATAATGTCCCACTGTTGACAGTGTATCTCAGAGCAAAAACCAAGCCATGAAGTCGAAGCAATTGTCCGTAGACCTCCGAGACAGGGTTGTGTCGAGACACAGATCTGGGGAAGGGTATAAAACAGTTTCTGCAGGATTGCAGGTCCCGAGGAGCCCAGTTGTCGCCGTCATTCTTAAATGGAAGAAATTGGGGACCACCAGGACTCTTCATAGAGTTGGCCGCCCAGCCAACCTGAGCAATTGGGGGAGAATGGCCTTGGTCATGCAAGTGACCAAGAACCCGATGGTAACTCTGACAGAGCTCCAGAGTTCCTCTGTGAAGATGGGAGAAACTTCCAGAAGGACAACTATATCTGCAGCATTCCACCAACCAGGCCTTTATGGAAGAGTGGTCAGACGGTTGCCACTCCTCAGTAAAAGGCACTTGACAGCCCGCTTGGAGTTTGTCATAAGGCACCTAAAGGACTCTCAGACCATGAGAAACAAGCTTCTCTGGTCTGATGAAACCAAGATTGAACTCTTTGGCCTGAATGCCAAGCGGCACCGCTCCTCACCTGACAAATACCATACCTACAGTGAAGCATGGTGGTGGCAGCATCAGGATGTGGGGATGTTTTTCAGCGGCAGTAACTGGAAGACCGGTCAGGATCGAGGGAAAGATGAACGGAGCAAAGTACAGAGAGATCCTTTATGAAAACCTGCTCCAGAGCGTTCTGGACCTCAGACTGGGGCGGAGTCAACGCAGGAGTGGTTTGGTGACAATGTCTTTGAGTGGCCCAGCCAGAGCCCGGACTTGAACGCGATCGCATATCTCTGGCGGGACCTGAAAGTAGCTGTGCTTCGACGCTCCCCATCCAACCTGGCAGAGCTTGAGAGGATCTGCTCTCAAGGGAGAAGAATTGGAGAAATTACCCAAATACAGGTGTGCCAAGCTTGTAACGTCATATCCAAGAAGACTTAAGGTTGTAATCGCTCCCAAAGGTGCCTCAACAAAGTACTGAGTAAAGGGTCTGAATACTTATGTGAATGTGATATTTCGGTTATTTCTTTCCAATTAATTTGCAAAAATTTCTAGGCACCTGTTTTCGCTTTATTGATTATGGGGTATTGTGTGTAGATTGATGATAAAAAAATGAGTTTAATCAATTTTTAAATAAGGCTAACGTAGCAAAATGTGGAAAAGTGAAGGGGTATGAATACTTCCTGAATGCACTGTAAATAATGGAATCAGTCACTGAATACAGCTATAACACTTGTCAGTGTTTCACAGGCGTCGGGGAGACGTTGAGAATCACAGAGTGTGTCGCTATCCGTATCTGTGCACGATACCAACAACGTTAACTCACAATACGTCATTGATGGTAAACAAAATGTGTTTGAAAATTAGTCCCGACTTGAAAATAATCTTTACATTCTATATTGGAAATGAATGAATCGAGACGTCTCGGACTGTGACGATTAGATCTAATATCAGATTAGCGTGCACTGGGTGGACCGAGGTCGTGTCCAGTGAAGGTGCAGAAATTCTCTGCTTTCTCAGAATAGAAGAATGTTATTGAACCATTTTACCTTTCGATACACAGTACCTCAACATTTTAACGAACGGAGTAATGGGAAAGCAGATCGCAATCTTCAGTTGCTCTCTAAATTTGGTCTGAGTCACTCCGTAAATAAAGGTGTTTGCGCAGCAGCTGAGAAGCTGAACGGCATACCCCACTCTCTTTGCATAATAAAGCCGGATAGACGTCTCCAGGTCTGTGTACAGACATTTCATGAGAATGAAGACCAGCGTGGTTGTCGCCCAGCAGAGAAGGAAACTCGCAGACAAGGTGAAGAGGAGAATGATGGATTGTCGCCGGGTCTCCATCTCAGGATCTCGCTGCTTGCTGCCATTTCTCTGTCCCTTAAGCGCCCGGCGGCGTTTGCTCGCCACCAGGATCCGACTGACAGTCAGGGAATTGAGAGTGAAAATGAGGAATAAAGGAAGCAGCGGGGTCAACAGTACGTCCATCCAATAAAGAACATGGAACTCTCCAGTATCACGAAGAATGGGTTTACCTCCACACTCCCAATAACCGTAATAATTAAATGATGACTGCATATACAGGAAATAAAAAGGTATGTTCTTTAGACAGAAGGTGATGCAGATTGTGCCAATAATCAATCCCGCAATTTTTGGGGTGCAGTATTTTGTCTTAAACTTAGCCCAGCAAATAGCCACAAACCGATCGAAGGTGAAAGCGACCGTAAGCCACACAGACCAATCTAAAACCACCTTGCAAAAGGTATAGTGGACAAGACAGAACGGAGCATTTCTAAGAACCAGGACCAGGTTGTTCAAATATGAAGCAAACCAAAACAAGTTTGCCTGTATCATTTCGTACATCAGGACTTCGATGATCACAACCATTAGATCCGCCGCAGCCATCGACACGAGATAGCAGGTGATGCATTTGGAGAGACCACACTTTCCTCGGCAGAGAATGACGATTGCAAGTAGATTTACTTGAGAGGAAGAAAGTAAAATAAACAACGTGATAAATTGCAACAGACAATCAACGCGCTTCTGAAAACCAAATTTCAGGACATTTACACCTCGTGGACATCCATAACCTCGGCGCATCCGTACAACCAGAATGGGAATAAATGGTCTCATTTTCATAGCTCCGATGAAGTGCTTTATACCGGTCATTTTACTGTGGTCCCTCGCAGGGATTACACCCCCCGCGCGTATTCACCAGCAATGTGTTAACAAACACCCAAACCGATGAAGCGGGCGGGGAGTTATGTAGCTGTCGAGCAACAAGACGTCTTTGAAACTTCGCCTTGGTAACTAACTTGTCAAATTTTAACGGTTAGAGACGATTTCAATATAAAAGCAAATTAGATCAGATTTACAAATAAAATATCGGGTACATTTACCCCCAACATTAAGGCTACAGCGAGAAGTTTGGATAGTGTTGCGGACATGCACAGTTTGAATTGCGTCGGTGCATTTTGAAGGCATTCGAAAGACATAGGAAGTCTTCAAATAATTCGGATGAGCAGTCGCATTGCAGTCCATGGCAATAAGGGAACTTGTCCGCATTCCCATGGAAATTGTGGATCAGCTCCAATGAGCTAGGCCAGAGAGTAGAAACATAGCAAAAAAAGGTGCAGGAGTAGGCCATTCGGCCCTTCGAGCCTGCACCACCATTCAATATGATCATGGCTGATCATCCAACTCAGTATCCTGTACCTGCCTTCCCTCCATACTCCCTGATCCATTTAGCCACAAGGGCCACATTTAACTCCCTCTTAAGTATAGCCAATGAACTGGCCTCAACTACCTTCTGTGGCAGAGAATTCCACAGATTTGCCACTCTCTGTGTGAAAAAAAACGTTCTCATCTCGGTCCTAAAAGACTTCCCCCTTATCCTTAAACTGTGACCCCTTGTTCTGGACTTCCCCAACATCGGGAGCAATCTTCCTGCATCTAGCCTGTCCGACCACTTAAGAATTTTGTAAGTTTCTATAAGATCCCCCCTCGATCTTCTAAATTCCATCGAGTACAAGCCGAGTCTATCCAGTCTTCCTTCATATGAAAGTCCTGCCATCCCAGGAATCAATCTGGTGAACCTTCTCTGTATTCCCTCTATGGCAAGAATGTCTTTCCTCAGATTAGGAGATCAAAACTGTACGCAATACTCCAGGTGTGGTCTCGCCAATGCCATGTACAACTGCAGCAGAACCTCCCTGCTCCTATACTCATATCCCCTCGCTATGAATGCCAACATACCATTCGCTTTCTTCACTGCCTGCTGCACCTGCATGCCTACTTTCAATGACTGGTGTACCACGACACCCAAGTCTCGTTGCATCTCACCTTTTCCTAATCGGCCACCATTCAGATAATAGTCTGCTTTCCTGTTCTTGCCACCAAAGTGGATAACCTCACATTTATCTACATTATACTGATCTGCCATGCATTTGCCCACTCACCTAACCTATCCAAGTCACGTTGCAGCCTCCTAACATCCTCCTCATAGCTAACACTGCCCCCAGCTTCGTGTCATCCGCAAACTTGGAGATGTTGCATTCAATTCCCTCGTCCAAATCATTAATATATATTGTAAATAGCTGGGGTCCCAGCACTGAGCCTTGCGGTACCCCACTAGTCACTGCCTGCCATTCTGAAAAGGACCCGTTTATTCCTATTCTTTGCTTCCTGTCTGCCAGCCAGTTCTCTATCCACATCAATACTGAGCCCACAATACCGTGTGCTTTCAGTTTGCATACTAAGTACGAGACGAAAAATTAGTATAACTGAATTGCCACACCGGTCGACATTTAGTTACCTAGCAATCACTATGTGGTGAAATAATTCTAAATACTCCAAAAGGGCGGAAATATGAAGCAACGCCACCAGCGAACTGTTGATAATGAATGGAACTTCAACAACAAATGAAGAGTGAGGAAAATAAAAACAGGATAAACTTCTTTCGCCAGTCTGACGTCGTCAATTCCCCGTAATTAATCTGTTGCAAGAAGTGCTTACCAGGGATGCCAATCGCGGTAACAAGGAGGTGGAATATAAAGAAAAAAGGGTCCAACATATCCTGCTGTTGGAGGGTTCGTTTCTGTCCAGCTCTGCCGGAGGGACGCGTTATCGAAATCAGCAAATTATTCAAAATGTTTCCAAGGGATTAAAAAAAAACAGACATCAGAAATTAAATGCAAACGAACACAATAAATGATCTCTGTTGAGATCCGACTGTTGCACAGATCTGTGGTTCCCTTTATGAGAACGTGATTGAGCTTTCGGTGCCCCCAGCCCGTTCAGTCTGCAGTGTTGTTCAGATCCCGAGATGACCCTCATTTATAGAACTCAAGATATGCCTGATCTTGAAAATAACTTGCGCAATATCTGTTCAGTATCGTCATTTAACAAAGGAGCCCGCATTTTCTGATCCAGTGCGCCTCAAATCCCAATGGAGAAACAACGTTTTCTTTCCATAGTAACACAATATAGATAGTAATCATGAGATAATCGCTCCGATCTTTAATACGATTGAGGACTACTCATCATTTAGTGGTACGCGTGGCAGCGGTCCAATACAACCATCCCTTTACTGAATCTACTTGAACACTGTTTGTCGCATTCTATCATGGGGAGTGGATTCGCTACTCCAGTTCAACCGTCGGTAATGTCAATGTAACAACCTAGGTTGAAGCATTGCTTTATATTTATGGGGTGCCTCAACATTAATGCGGTTTGTCATTCTTCCATTCTGACTCCATTGTTGCTCTTGACAGACCGGCGCTTGGGGTAGCGACTCTCCATGGCCAAATCCAGACTGGGATCGTTCGCAGCCGACCCAACAGTTGACCACCATAACATTTGTGGACGAGTAGATTACCCAGGTTTGCATCTTCTGCTGACGGGCGCAGATCTTGGGACCGTCACAAACCAGACATTCTGTTAATTTGAAGAACGATGTTTTCCTTGCATTCAAAAAATAACATGTTAAATCAGTACGACGAAGTGTCAAAAATGATTCATGAAGGTGATACAGGAGTAACAATTGAGAACATAGAAACATATAAAACAGGTCTAGTAGGAGGCCATTCGGCCCTTCGAGCCAGCACCGCCATTCATTACGATCATGTCTGATCATCCACAATCATTGTGATCATGGCTGGTCATCCACAATCAGTAACCTGTGCCCAACTTCTCCCCAAATCCCTTGATTCCAATAGCCCCCAGAGCTCTATCTAACTCTCTCTTAAATTCATCCGGTGATTTGGGCTCCACTGCCCTCTGTGGCAGAGAATTCCACAAATTCACAACTCTCTGGGTGAAAAAGTTCCTTCTCACCTCAGTTTTAAATGGCCTCCCCTTTATTCTAAGACTGTGGCCCCTGGTTCTGAGCCCCTCAACATTGGGAATGTTTTTCCTGCATCACACAACTGGTGTACAGGTGATCATTGTTCGGCATAGACTCAGTGGGTCCAAAGAGACTGTTTCCACACTGTATATCTAAACTAATATAAACTACAGAGAAAGTTCAGACAAACAAAGGTACAAAGGGCTCTACATGTTTCACATCCAACACACCAGGGTCAATTTATCTACAAAACTGCATGTCTTTGGAATGTGGGGGGAAATTGGAGCAGCCCGAGCACTAAAGTGGATGGTATTGTACATAATGAAGATGGTAGTGAACATTTGCAGCAAGATTTTGATCAGTTGGTCAGGTGGACCATGGAATGATTGATGGAATTTAATACAGAGAAATGAGAGATGTTGAATTTTGACAAGTTTAACATGTACATGACCAACACAGTGAATGGTAGGGCTCTGGGGAGTGTTGTAGAGCAGAGGGATCTCGGAGTGTAGGTTCAAGATTTCTTGAAGGCGGAGTCACAGGTAGATAGGGTGGGCAAAAAGGCTTTTGGCCCATTGGTCTTCAACAGCCAGAGTATTCAACATCGAAGTTGAGAGGTCATGTTATGACCGCTCAATGATATCAGACGATGCTGAACTAAGATGGCCGCGCCGTTGTGTTTGGCTGCCTGTCGTCGCTCACCTAGAGATCCTAGTGTTCTTCGAGCCACTTTGATCTACGAACGACGAACCCTCCTGTTGATCCGACCCTCCGTCGTCAACTTCTTCAGTCCAGGTCCCGGACAAAGTTTCTCTCAGCGATCGCTCCTCGATCAACTCCCGGTAGATGTGCGGGCTCAGCCTTACACCCACCGCCGTACGGAACCGCGCTAGGAGGCGGGGTAAACGCGCGGGAACATTTGAAAAGTTAAAAAACCTCGCCCGCGCTCATCCAACATCGGCCTACCTCATCCAGCGCTGCGAAGTCGGACCTGGTCGACCTTACCGCTCCATCCACCGGCGCTCCCTCGAGCTCAGGTATGCCGCTCTTTGACCGATCATCCTGGTCCCTGGACTGCCGGCCCGCGGGCTCCCAGCAAGGCCATCTGTGAAGCGCAGCTGCGTGGTCTCCCTGAACCTCCGCCCGCTGGCGTGGGAGCCGCTACCAGACCGAAGCTTACCTGCTGTCCCTGCTAAAGTGGCCCTGATCAACGCAAGATCCCTACAGAACAAGACCTTCATCCTCAACGACCTCTTCACCACCCGTGGATTGGACTTCTTACTGCTCACAGAATCCTGGCTTAACCCTGGTGAGCTTGCTCCACTCGTGGAACTCTGTCCTGATGACTGTAACTTTTTCACCTCGCCTAGGCTCTCCGGACGCGGTGGGGGCTTAGCCACTGTGTTTAAGAAGCATATCAACTGCCGCCTCCTGAACGCTGATCATTTCTCCAGTTTCGAGGTGCAACTAATTAAAGTAGGCCTAGCCTATCCCCTCTTAATTGTTCTTGTGTATCGCCCACCAAAAATGCATGACTTCATCACCCAATTTGTTGATCTGATTTCTAGCATTTTGCCCAAATTTGACCGGGTCATGATTCTTGGTGACTTTAACATTCATGTTTGCTGTCCCACTAAGCCTCTTGTGAGTGAATTTATGCACCTGGTTGAGTCCTTCAATCTGACTCTTCACACCACGGGACCCACTCACAAGTTAGGCCATACTCTCGACCTAGTGTTATCGTCCGGATTCCCAATCTACAACATTGAAACTACTGAGGCCTGTCTATCGGACCACAGCTCTATCATTTTTGACGCATCTCTGCCTTTATCTCCCGCAAAATCTCATCTCCCTGTTCGTTACTCCCGCGACATAAATTCATTGACTGCCAGTAAATTCTCCGAGGCTCTCACAGCTGCCCCCAACATCTGCACTATTGAGGCTTCTCCCCCCACCCCCCCGCCTCAGCACTGAGGATCTCACCGCTTTATTTAATATCACTTGCTCTTCCATCCTGGATTCTATCGCACCCTTTAAAATGAAAAAGCCTAAGCTCAAAGGTCGGCCTTGGCTCAATGACACCACCAAAGCCCTAAGAAGGGAGTGCAGATAATCAGAACGGAGGTGGAAATGTGACAAGCTTCAAATTTCCTTCGAAATTCTGAGAAACAATCTTCTGAAATACCAGGAAGCAGTAAAGTCTGGTAGAGCACAATACTTCTCCGACCTTATCTCCAAAAACTCTCATAACTCCAAGGTCCTATTTAGCACAATTACCACTGTCATATGTCCCGCCCCCAGTACCAGCTTAGTTGGGTCCCCTGCTAAGTGCGAAGAATTCGCTAAATTTTTCACCAGCAAAGTTGAGAACATTAGAATGAACATTTCCCCTCCCACCCGTGACCTAGCTGTCTCACTAGTCTGTTCATCTAAATTGGACTGTTTCCAACCCGTCACTCTATCCTCCCTTGCAAAGCTTGTCTCCGCTATGAAACCTGCAACCTGCCCCCTTGATCCTGCCCCCACTGCCCTTCTGAAGGATGTCATTGCAATAGCCGGTCCCAGCATCCTCTCTATTATCAACAGTTCTCTGGCCACTGGCACTGTTCCAACCTGTTTCAAGCACGCGGTGGTCCAGCCCCTACTGAAAAAACCTAACCTAGACCCCACCTTGCCTAGCAACTACAGACCCATTTCCAAACTGCCATTCCTGTCAAAAGTCCTTGAAAAGACAATTCTAAACCAATTAGTGCCCTACCTGCACCAAAACACCATCCTCGAAAGTTTCCGGTCAGGTTTCAGAGCCCACCACAGCACAGAGTCTGCCTTGTTGAAGGTACACAACGACCTGCTTCTCGCCATCGACACCGGCGACTATGCAATCCTGCTCCTTCTCGACCTCAGCGCAGCGTTCAATACAGTGGACCACACCATCCTTATTGACCGTCTCCGGTACGCGGTTGGCATTGATGGCACTGCCCTGAGCTGGTTCGTTTCCTACCTCAAAGATAGGAGTTTCGCCATCAACATAGGGAGTTATTCCTCTGCTCCAGCTAGCCTCTCCTGCGGAGTTCCACAAGGCTCCATCCTAGGCCCCATTCTCTTCTCTCTATACATGCTCCCCCTTGGCCAAATCATTCAAAGGCACGGCATTTCTTTCCACTGCTATGCCGATGACATTCAGCTTTACCTCCCCCTGAAACCCAACAACCAGTCAAATTTAAACAGCCTCTTACACTGCCTTGAGGACATAAAATGTTGGATGGCACAGAACATCCTCCAATTAAACGAGAGCAAGTCTGAGGTCATCCTATTCGGCCCCCCCGACTCCATCAAATCGATAACAGGCAGTCTTGGAAGCCTATCCTGCCTAGTCAAACCGCATGTCAAAAACCTCGGCGTGATATTTGACTCTGCATTAAAATTTGACAAGCAAGTCAACGCTGTGGTAAAAGCCAGTTTCTTCCAACTTCGTACCATAGCTAAAATCAAACCTTTCCTCCAATTCGACGACACTGAAAAAATCATTCACGCTTTCATTTCCTCCCGCCTAGACTACTGCAACTCCCTATACACTGGGATCAGCCAATCTTCCCTGTCCCGCCTGCAACTGGTCCAAAACGCCGCAGCGAGACTCCTGACGGGTACCCGTAAAAGGGACCACATCACGCCGATTCTGGCCTCTCTCCACTGGCTCCCTGTACGGTACAGAATCAACTTCAAGCTCCTCCTATTCACATACAAAGCCCTAAATGGACATTCTCCCCCCCCCCCCCCTACACCAAAAATCTTCTAACCCACCTCTCTAACTCCAGGTCCCTCAGGTCGGCCGACTTGGGGCTACTCACTATCCCGCGGTCTAGGCTTAAGCTCAGGGGTGACCGCGCTTTTGCGGTTGCAGCTCCTAGACTGTGGAACAGCATCCCTCTCCCCATCAGAACTGCCCCCTCCATCGACTCCTTTAAGTCCAGGCTCAAAACCTATTTCTACTCCCTAGCGTTTGAGGCTCATTGAGGAGGCGTTGTGAACTGTTTTGTATGTGCTGTTATGTTTGCGTGCTACTGTATGTTTCATTTTTTTCCTTTTCCTTAGCACCTAATCAGATATACAGCACTTTGGTCAACGTGGGTTGTTTTAAAATGTGCTATACAAATAAAATTGACTTGACTTGACTTGACATGAGACCACATTTATAGCATGTATTTCAGGATGTTGTTAAGTTGGAACGGGTACAGAAAAGATTCAAAAGGATGTTGCCAGGACTCTGGAGTCTGAGCTAGAGAGAGAGGTTGAGCAGAGGAGTGCAGGGGGATGAGGGGTGATCTTACAGAGGTGTACAAAATCATGAGAGGAATAGATCAGATAAATACACAGTCTCTTGCCCAGAGTGGGGGAATCGAGAACCAGAGGACACAGGTGAAGGGGATAGAGTTAAATGAGAGATACATTTTTTACATTAGATGGTGGGTTTATGGAACGAGTTCCCAGGGAAGGTAGTTCAGGCAGGAACTATTGTCATACTTAATATATATTTAGACAGGTATATATGGCGGCACGGTAGCGCAGCGGTAGAGTTGCTGCTTTACAGCGAATGCAGCGCCGGAGACTCAGGTTCGATCCTGACTACGGGTGCTGCACTGTAAGGAGTTTGTACGTTCTCCCCGTGACCTGCGTGGGTTTTCTCCGAGATCTTCGGTTTCCTCCCACACTCCAAAGACGTACAGGTATGTAGGTTAATTGGCTGGGTAAATGTAAAAATTGTCCCTAGTGGGTGTAGGATAGTGTTAATGTACGGGGATCGCTGGGCGGCACGGACTTGGAGGGCCGAAAAGGCCTGTTTTCGGCTGTATATATATGATGATATGATGATATGATGATATATGGACAGGATAGCTTTGAGGGATATGGGCCAAATGCAGTCAAGTGGGACTAGTGTAGATGGGGCATATTGGTCGCCGTGGGTCAATTGGGCCAAGGGCCTGTTTTCACGCTGCATACCTCCATGACTCTGACACCTGGGGAAACACCATGCGGTCACAGGGAGAACTTAGAAACACTGTATAGATAGCACCCATGGTCAGGAATGAACCATTGTCTCCCGCGCTGTGAAGCAGCAACACTACCACTGCTCTACTGTGCTGCTCTAAATTGTAACGTTCAATTTGCCGTCTCTTTCCTTTCACCGTTTGCATACCCTGTTGTAGTCGGGAAATGGTAGACACAAAATGCTGGCCTAACTCAGCAGGACAGGCAGCATCTCTGGAGAGAAGGAATGGTTTGATTGTCTTCATGCATGCTATGAGTTGCCTGGATGGCACATAAAACAAACCGAGTTACACGTGGTAATAATGAACCAATACCAATACTATACAATGTCTCAAGCAATCTCCATTGCGGTACAACCATCACTTATGCTCATGAGCCAAATTAGATGTAGGTCAACACCACAATGGCAAAAGGAATGTCTTGACGCGGCCGAATTATTTGAATGATGATTCACAAAACTCTTTAAAAAGTACCACTAGGCAATCCTTCAAATGAAACGTTGAATCGATTCATTTTATTCATTAAATCGACCATTAATGAATCCTTGTCATTAGAACATAGAACAGCACAGCAGAGGGATGGACCCTTTGGTCCACATTGCTTGAGCCGAACATGATGTCTAGTTAAAATGATGGCATCTGCCTGTACACCAACAGCAGATGTCCCAGCACAGATCTCTGCGGAACTGCACTGGTCACAGACATCCAACCAGAATATCTTCCTTCCACCACAACACTCTGTCTTCTATGAGTCAGCCAGTTCTGAATCAATACGACCAAGTCACTGTAAATTTGATGCATCTTAACCTTCTAGAGCAGCCTACCATGAGACGTAATCAAAAGCCTTCCTAAAATCCATGCACACAACATCCACCACCCAACTTCAATCTCCTTTGTCACCTCCCAGAAATACACCCATGTTCGTAAAAAGAGACCTGCTGCGTACAAAGTCGTGCTGGCTATCCTTAATCAGCCTATTCTCTTTCAACTAGGAATAAATCCTATCTTGAGGAATTATCCCCAATAGTTTCCCTACCACTGATGTGAGGATCACTGGCCTTGAGTTCCCTGGATACTCTCCACTTCCCTTCTTAATAGTTTTCAAGAGAGAGTTAGAATTAGCACTTCGGACTAACGGAATTAAGGAATATGGGGAAAAAGCAGGAACGGGGTACTGATTTTGGATGATCAGCGATCATCGTATTGATTGGCCTACTCCTGCACCTATTTCTATGTTACTCGATTAAACAAAAGAACATCATTGGCCACTCTCCAATTCTCCAGGGCATCACTTGTGGTTAAAGAAACAAAGATCCTTGTCATGGCCCCTGCAATCTCCTCTCTTGCCTCCCTCAATAACCTGGGATAGATCCCATCTGGCCATGGGACCTACCCATCTTAATGCTCTTTCACAGCCTCAGCACCAACTACTTCTCAACCTCAAACTGCCCCAGCATATTTGTACAAGTCCTCTTTGGTCTTCGCCACTTCAGCACTTAGTTTCAATTGTTCATCCTGTCTTTTCAATCGACCGCTCACCCTTCTCCAATCTACTTCTTCTTGCAGTTGTCTTCTCCTCCGTTCTTCTTCTTGCAGTTGTCGTCTCCTCCAATCTTCTTCTTCTTGCAGTTGTCTTCTCTTCCGTTCTTCTTGTAATTGCCGTTCTTGTGCCTCAATCTCATGCATCCTTTCCATGAACGCAGCCTGTTCAACAAGAACGGCCATTTTGGCCACGGTCTCCTTACGAGCAGAGCGCATCGAAGATGCACGAGATTTGATGCTCAACTTAGAGGTCGAAATATTTGAAGCACTATCTCCAGGTCCGATGGATTCCGTGTCATTGTCACTCTGGAGGGTCCGGCCTCACGACCTACTTGTCTTAGCCATTCAATAACATCTTGGTTAAATCCATCGACACTTTCTACCACCTGCTGCATCCATTTCTCTTGCTTATCCCATTCTTCTGGTGCTAATTGTAGCAGTCTCAATGTTTCGTAGATGCCGTAGATTTCGTCTTTGAGGTGGTTAAGATGATTCAGATTGAACCACACCTCAGCCTCCTTTGCTGATTTTATTAGCTTTGATGTTTTCCATTGTCATCTCAGCCATCTTATATTTATGTCTCTTCAGCTGCTCATTGCTTTCATGAGCCAGGTCTTTGCCAATTTGAGTAAGCTTAATGGCCCTTTTTTCTACTTTTGGCCGTGTTCCGCTATGGTCACCTTATGACTGAACATCAGATTTCATCTCAGACATTCTAAGCTTGTTGACGAACACCAGATGTGCTTTTGGTCCCTTATCCAGCATAGCTATTTCAAACCTTTGTTGTCTACGTCTCTTGCAAAGACAAGCTTTCTGAACTTTTCGAAGAGTAAATTCCAATAATTCGTTCCAGCTCAGGCAGATTTTACGATGAATCACTCCCGTTCAGATAAGATCTCACACTTCATCACTTGCGAAGGCAAATTCTGACTGAACATCCCGAGGAGTAGATTCAATCTGATCGCTTCGGCTTAAGATGGAATTTTACGATATGGAATTTTATGATATAGCGGCCAGCTTCCCATCTATCAATTAGCTCCCAAGCTGCCACTTGCATAGGTCAGGAAAACGATAATCTTTTGACTCAAGTAATAACAATAACAGAGACCTTCTCGACGTTTGAGTCAGTTAGACGTTTTTATTTGAATTCGCAATACAATATATTGGCCTATCTCTTGTCATCGACTGGGTATTGCTTTGCTAGGTAAAATTCCATATCTTACCACAGTCTATGGGATTGATACGAACTGCCAGATTTATCTTCGGCGGAAATCTGTATAAATCTTTTTGTCAATAAGATCTACAACCGAATATATCTTGGCTAATGCATCTTTTGGCAGAACCTTTGGCTGATCCTCTGTCAGCACCTTCTCGTCTCCCACTACCAACACGTATAAAACTGCCGTAACTCTAGATCCGCATACGTAATACGTAAGTATAAGTAATACGTAAGCACCGCATTAACTCTACAGTGTCCAAACTACAGCAGGATACAAGGAAATAATAATAATAATAATATGCAAAAAAACTAATAATCGCAAAATGTCTCCTGTACCATGTGTAAGCTCTCCTGGGACATGCGAGCCGAGACATAGGCCCAGAACAGGGGTAGGCAGCCGACTGGTGTGACCATCAACCGCCTGCTGCATGGACCCTTTGATGGCCATCTTAGCCAGGCCCAGGAGCAAACCAACAGGTAGATCCCACCTTCCCAATCACCCCTCCCCACTTCCTACCTTGTGCGCAAATACCAAAATTGTGGGTGTAAAATGCAACCAGAACTTGAGGAGCAGCCCCTGCAGATACTGGGACTGTAGCCTCTCACAGTCCATATATATGTGGAATATAGTCTCTTCCTAGCTACTGAAATGACAGGCGGCTGGCGAGACCGTGAACTGACATAAATATCTGCTCCATGCCACAGCTCTGTGCAACACTCTCCAACCTAGGTTCCCGATGTAAAGGGGGAGGAATCCCTTATAGAGAGACCTCCACTGGGGGTGGATTGTCCCTTGTGTGTGTAGGATAGTTTAGGTGTGTGGGGATTGCTGGATGGCACAGATACAGTGGGCCGAAGGACCTGTTTATGTGCTCTATCCCCAAAACGGAAAGATATAGGTTAATGGCTCCACTGATTGCCCTTTCATCCCTGTTACACATATCTAAATTACCTGCTTTATGCCACGCTCATGCAAGGATAGGCAGATTTGGCAGACTTTGTTTGTTGTCCCTGGAATGCTGGAGTTTGAGGGGAGACCCGCTGGGAGTATATGAAATCGTGAGAAGCAAAGACAGGGAAGATGTCAGAACCTTTTTTCCCCAGGATGGAAATATCAAATACAAGAGCACATAGATTAAACGGGAGAGGGCAAAGTTGCAAAGAGATGTGCAAGGCTATCTGTTTACACAGTTAGTAGAGGGTGCCTGGAACGCAGAGTCAAGAGTGGTGGTGGAGGCAGATAAAAGGTTGATATTGCAATGGATCACCATCATACACGGGAATCTCTCTTGCCAGTAGGGTAGAAGAAAGATATTGTTTAGCCAGAAGTTCGGTCGCTAAACTTTGCTTCCGTAATAGCACACATAAATAACGTTGGTCTCCATCATGACGTTCCGGGGATTTAGTGCGAGCACGTCCCTGCTCAACCCTCGGTTCATGAAATCCTGTCTTCCTTCCTTGATGAGGAAGTAGTGTAAAGTGTGCCTTACCACTAGCTTTTACCAATGGTCTCCAGGTTGTTTGCTTTTGTCTAACAACCTGTGGCTCCTATTCATGCCAGAGTTCAGTCCTGGGTGGTTCCCGTCGAACTGGCATCTGAATTAGGACAGCTCCTCGTCCTGAATAAGAACTCATCCTATCGGATATCATCAAGCTGCTTCTTGATCTTGGAGTGCTAAGTACACTTAGTTTTGTCTTGGTTGCTGCCATTTTAGACCCCAGCTTCAATCGTTCTTCCTCTCTTTTCAATTGATCACTCCTCTTCTTGTA
The DNA here is from genome assembly GCF_053455715.1 of Rhinoraja longicauda. NCBI lineage: Eukaryota > Metazoa > Chordata > Chondrichthyes > Rajiformes > Arhynchobatidae > Rhinoraja > Rhinoraja longicauda. The sequence goes on from NC_135996.1 coordinate 2,271,921, forward strand.
TTTATTCACAAAATGCTGGAGTAACTCAGCAGGTCAGGCAGCATCTCAGGAGAGAAGAAATGGGTGACGTTTCGGGTCGAGACCCTTCTTCAGACTGATGTCAGAGGGCGGGGCAAAGGAAGGATATAGGTGGAGACAGGAAGATAGAGGGAGATCTGGGAAGGAGGAGGGGAAGAGAGGTACAGAGGAACTATCTAAAGTTGGAGAAGTCGATGTTCACACCACTGGGCTGCAAGCTGCCCAGGCGAAATATGAGGTGCTGTTCCTCCAATTTCCGGCGGGCCTCACTATGGCACTGGAGGAGGCCCATGACAGAAAGGTCAGACTGGGAATGGGAGGAGGAGTTGAAGTGCTCGGCCACCGGGAGATCAGTTTGGGCAACGCGGACCGAGCGCAGGTGTTGAGCGAAGCGATCGCCGAGCCTACGCTTGGTTTTGTCGATGTAAATAAGTTGACATCCAGAGCAGCAATAGATGAGGTGGGAGGAGGTGCAGGTGAACCTCTGTCTCACCTGGAAAGACTGTTTAGGCCCTTGGATGGAGTTGAGGGGGTAGGTAAAGGGACAGGTGTTGCATCTCGTGCGGTTGCAGGGGAAAGTGCCCGGGGATAGGGTGGTTTGGGTATGAAGGGACGAGTGGACCAGGGAGTTACGGAGGGAACGGTCTATGCGGAACGCAGAGAGGGGAGGGGATGGGAAGATGTGGCCAGTGGTGGGGTCCCGTTGTAGGTGACGCAATCTCGAGTGCAGTTGAGAGATGTTCCTCCACTGCAGAAACCAGGTTTTGGTCCCCACCGCGTCACTCCTGACAGCAACAGGACTGAGACCAAATATAAAGAGGAGGAACGACCGGCACATAATGCTGATGGAGAATATGTGACACGTTCGGGACATGTTAGTAAGAAACCTGCACGTTACTGTTGATAATCATTACTAGTGAAGAATTTTGGTGTTTATAAAAAGCAATTGTGTTTAGAGTTTTGTTTGTTAAACATAATTTATTTTATATAAGATAAGGGGGATGTTGTGATATTAAAGGACTATTTTGTTATATCACAGGTACTACTTTGTTTGCCCGCGTAGCAATATGTATATGTGGGAATGACGTAATATGGGCAGGCACTCTGGTTCCAGGTGGCGGTGAAATAAACTGAGCCTGGATTTATGCTCGGCTTTCAATCCCCTAAATATGTGCACTTGTGGTCATTCCAGAGTAATAACAACGGTATAACAGATACAGGACCACGAAGTACAACAGGCGGCGCAAAGAGGGCGAATAGAGAGTGTAGGGGAGAGAGTAACAGTTCAGAGAGAGGACAGCAGGAAGGATGGGGGACGAGAGAGAGGGAGGAAGGAGAAGTGCTGCGACATTCGCAGTTTGTTCGAATTTAGGACAATTCTGAGGACAAAGCGAGTTGAATGATGAGCGGATGCAGGTGAATAGGGTTTTCATGGTCAGGAGGTTGAGACCAGAGATTGAAAGATAAAAGATGTCAGATAAGGGTTGCAGAGGATGGAACTATAAAGAGAGAGGAAGGAATATCGGTGGAAGGGGATGTAGAGGTGATGAACAGGTGCCAGTCCGGGTGAGGCCCGTGGAAAGTGGGTATTTGCACTTTATTTACCTAACATTGGTGAATTCAAAGTTCATACCATTGGGTTGTAAGGTACCAAAGCGGAATACGAAGTGGCGTTCTCTCAGTTTGCATGCAGATTCGCTTAGGCAATGGAGGGGGTCCAGGACAGAAGGGTCAGTGTGGGAAGGGGAGTTACAATGGTTAGCAACGGGGAGATCCTGCAGGCCTTGGCGGAACGAGGGGAACTGTTCGTCGAAACGGTGGCCGAGTCTCCGCTTGACCACGACGAAGTAAAGGAGGACATATCTGGAACAGCGAATGCAGCAGATGAGATTTGAGCAGGTGCAGGTGAACATCTGTCTCACCTGGAAGGGCTGCTGGAGCTTGACGGGAGGGGTTTGGGGATAGCTGTTACATCCCATGGTGGCTAACGGTTTCCAAGAAAAGGCGTTGAAGGGAGAAGTGAGGGTGAGCAGGAGGACAGTTGGGAAAAATAGCGAGAGTTGGGCTGTATAAAGATGAAAGGGAGAGATAGCAGAGAAGACAAAAGGGGAAGAGATGGAGGGAGAGGGAACTATCAAAGGGAGAGTGGGAAGATGAAGAGCGAAGGGACTTCAGAGCGAGGGGGTTGGCAAAAGGGAGAGAGGGGGCGGTCAGAGAGATACGGAGAAAGAGGGAAAATGCAGTGAGAGCGAGAGGGGAGGGAGGGGTAAGGGGAGAAAGGTTGACCGAGCGAGGGCGGCGCAGAGAGAGAGAAAAGAGAGGGTAGGAGAGAGAGTAACAGTTCAGAGAGAGAGTGAAAGCTGTAAGGATGGAGGGAGAGAGAAAGAGAGGAGGGAGAGATGCTGCATCGTTCGCCGTTTGTTCGACGTTTCGGACAATTCTGAGACGGAAATGTTTCTGTTCTCTGAGTGTCGTGAGTCTTTGTGTCGTTCCTCCTCAGAGGTGATGAAGGCAGAGAATGTTATTGCACCTGGGCAAAGTCAGATCCATCCCAAGCAAGCAAGGACTGAATGGTTACCGGGGTCGCCGGGTGTGTGGGGTTGAGGTTACAGTCAGATGCGCCGCGATCATGTTGAGCGGTGAAGCATAGTGGAAGGGGCATCTGAGACGATCTTTCGAACTCATTCATCAAATTGTGGACAAAGATCGTCTAGTCCGCCTTCAAACTCGACACCAGAAATCCCGAGAGGGTCCCTGGAATTGGGATTGTCTTGCTGAATGAAGTGGATAGACCGGAATCAGATAAGCAACATGATGTGGAGAGCTGGACCTGATGGATTTTGAAACAATATCCCGTTTGCGGGAACAATGTCGCTCACAATTTCTATCCGTCAGTACCGCCACCATTCCCAGTCTTTGCATCAATTCCCTGAATAAATCACAACCTATCTCAGTAGGGATTTCACTTGGCTGATGTCATCTATTTGTGAATAATTTCAAAATCTCTATTTTTTAATTCGCTTGAAACTTCACTGTCCCGGTGGAGACGGAAAATGGTATAAAATCTCCGGGAATATTCTGCCCCAGCATTTCATTCCGGGAGACTACCGGTAATTCACGGGGACACGTCGCTGGGCAGAGAAAATGGGGGAAATGTATAGGGAATATCTGCGTGTGGAGAAAATCTTGTACCTGATCATTGCTGCCATTGGAATCCCTGGTAAGTGAGGATAACAATTCAAGTTTTATAACTCCGCGTGTTAATCGGTGTTGACCTGATTCTGATCATCTCACAACCTTCCCAACTGATGATCGTCGTACAAGAATATGTGAAGTATATCAATCTTCTCAGTGAAATATTTTTCAATTAACGCTGTGACTTTTCTTATTTTCAGACAGCCGAAACTAACCCTTTTTTCACACACTGCCGGAACTCACCAGAATGTTGTTCGAGCCTTCAGTGAGACCTTGCCCAGAGTTGTCCCAGTGCTCGGGACAGGCAGCTCTCCGGAACCGTGTGACTGGGAGGGGTTTACATTGTGAAGTTCACCGTGTCTGAGCTATTCTATGAGAGTGAACAGGCGCTCTTGTGGACACGTCTCACTGTGGAGTCTGTCACAGACGGATTCCACCGCCTGTTGGTCAATAATTGGATCGATCTCCTGAACCACTAGCCGCGGATCTACCGCCGTGTGCTGTTACTGAACTGAACTCATTGTGGAATGAGTCCATTAATGGAGCCACTCTGCTCTAAATTGTCCCTGCCTTCCCTCTGGAACCCTCATCGTTCCCATTACATGTCGAGTTCCCAGAACCCAGGTTAAACGCGGCCGGGCACGGTTAAGTCTGTGAAACCGGACCCATCAGAGACTGTGAGCAGGGTTAACCATAGAAAAGATCATTCCGCCTATTTATTGTAGCGGGTGGCTGCTCGTTCCCTCCCCGTCATTTACTCCGCCCGTTCCCTTTATCTCTTCTCCCCTGAAGCAGGGCACAATCGGAGCTGGGTCGGGCATTGTTAAACTTGCAGCCACGCACCGACTGCAAAATTCCTGATGTGTAGATGAAAGTCGAGCCGGTGTTCAGAGCGTGTTCTATAATGTCCAGTGTCCGTTCCCTTCTCTTTCTGCAGTGAATTTAGTGGCGATTGTGATCCTGTCCCGGGGAAAGTGCGGCCTCTCCACCTGCACCACTCGCTACCTGGTGGCCATGGCAGTGGCCGATCTACTGACCCTGATCACCGCGGCCATTTTGTTTCGGCTCCGATATCATTACTTTTATTGGAGTTTCCTGTCCATCACCCCTGTGTGCAGTGTTTTCGATGTGCTGAAGTCTGCAGCTACAGACTGTTCTGTCTGGTTCACCGTCATTTTCACCTTTGATCGGTTTGTCGCCATTTGTTGCCAGAAGCTGAAAACAAAATATTGCACCGGGAAAACTGCGGCTGCGGTTCTCGCAACAGCCGGCGTTCTGCTCTGTCTGAAAAACGTTCCCCGCTGCATCACACGGGAACCCTGGAAAATGGTCGACAATGTCCCGTGGGTGGTGTCGCAGTGTGAAAATTTATTACACTGACCCCGGGTGGGTGGCATTTGATTGGCTCGACACGGTTTTAACTCCGCTCCTCCCTTTCGCTGTAATCTTGCAGTCCGGCACATTTTAGTGGCCAGTCGGGTCCGTTAGGGGCCGAGGGGTCAGAGCAAGGGGGAGAACCGCAGTGATCCGGAGATGGAGAGCAGGAGGAGGTCTGTAGTTTTACTTTTCACCATCTCCGGCAGTTTCATCCTCCTTTGGCTGACGGTGGTTGTAAACTACGTCTATTATCAGATCGCAGGAATTGGAACTGATCGGACTGAATCTGACTGGATCTTTTTCAACGTCGGAGTTTTGCTGAAGAATCTCAGCTGCTGCACGAACACATTCATTTATGCGGTGACCCAGTCCACGTTTAGGGATCAGGTGAAGGGTGCAGTGAAATATCCGCTCACCTCAGTGTTTCTGCTCATTAATAAATCCGAGCCCTGAGCGCATCCCAGGGGCGGCCGCAGTCTCTCCGCTCCCAGGTGTCGGTCCCGGGCAGGTGATCCCATCGACGGCCCCGCTCCGAGACCTCCAGCCCGCACAGCGAGATCTGTCACATTTACCCAATCGTCCCCTCTCCCTCCGCAGTGGGGGACGGGTCTGGGGTAAACTCCGCCCTGGGACCCGTCATCCCGACTCCCTCCGCCGTGGAGACTGGTCATGGATAAACTCCGCCCTGGGACCAATCGCCCCGACTCCCTCCGCAGTGGGCACTGGTCGAGGGAAACTCCGCCCTGGGACCAATCGCCCCGACTCCTTTCGCCGTGGGGACTGGTCGAGGGAAACTCCGCCCTGGGACCAATCGTCCCATCTCCCTCCGCAGTGCAGACCAGTCTAGGATGAACTCCGCCCTCGGACCAAACCTTCTCCTTCTCTCTCTGCAGTGGGATCCAATCTCCGGTGAACTCCGCCCTGGGACTAATCGTCTTATCTCCCTCCGCAGTTCAGAGCTGCTTCTTAAACGTGCCCCGTCTGGCATGACCATGCCCAGAAGGTTTATCCAATCTCCTATTTGTAACTGGTCCGTCTGGGATGTCCCTCCCGCAAGGACCACTATCCCATCTCGAAGATGCAACCTGAGTCATAGAGTCATGCAGCACGGAAACAGACCCTTGTTTAACTACTGCTCCAAGCACACTCCTCTCCTCAATTGTACTTCAAACACCTGTGACGTTCTTTTATGTCGTTCTGGCCACCATCTCATGGAAATGATGTCCAATCGCCAGAGGCAGCGCAGAACAGATCCACCAGGATGTTACCTGGAATGTATAGCGTTAGTTAGAAGACAGATTCGATCGGGTGGGTTTGATTTTCCTGGAGCACAGAATGCAGAGGGTGGCCTGACTATGGATTATAAAATTATGTCAATAATGGAGAGCGTAGATGGTCACAGTTATTTCGCAGCGTGGGGGGAGACGAAACCCAGAGAAGATCATTTTAACAGAGAGGGAAAGATATCAAGGAATGATGTGAATTCGGCAGGCTGCAGCTCGAACTGGCCCATCTCCAGGTGCAGGTAGGCCGGTGCTCGGGCAACGGGTGCGATTCGTTACGGACACTCGCCAGAGACCTGCTCACAACCGGGGGCTGATGCTTCACTCTCTCCACCGTCGACACATCTAGGTGCTGATTCGGATGCTCTGCACTCCCCCAAAGCTGGAGCACTTGGACAGACACAAGCTCTGTCACAGCCCAGCCGACACCCAGGAGGAGAGGCGGCGGACACATGTGCATCCTATGAAGATCCTGTACATCAACAGCATCCTCTTACCGGTGGGTGGGTAGAGTGGGTGAGTGAGACACTCAAACTTGATTAGCGAGTCCGGCGTTGAGGGACAATTAGATCAGCCATGATCAAATGGCAGAGTATACTTGATGGGCTGAATTGCCTAATTCTGCTCCTAGAACGCATCACTCTCTGCGCAACAGTAGCCATAAGGTGGTCGCATCACCAATGACGTAGGCGTATCGTTAATCTCCATTGCAAATGTCCGGCAGGTGCTTCACTGTCCTCAAATGTACTATCCCTCCCCTCCAGACACAACAACCTGTGTCTGAAGTGTGCGTCAGGCCCACCACTGACATATACACACTATTTCTAAACGGCTTGTCAACTGTTGGTTATTTAGTAACCACTAAACTCCAGTCTGGAAATCCGAGGAATTAAACATTAACGGCGGTCGAATTTTCTCAAAGCTGCAGGTTAAACAGAAAAATAATTTTATTGCATGTCATGTACGTTGGTCTTTTTTAATGCCTGTCCCTGAACATTGAAGAGTTTCTTTCATTTTCTATGTGTAACAGATATACACAGCAGGAAGGGAGAAAAGCTGTCTTGAATAAATTAATAAATAAGCACATAAATATAGACTGTGAGTGACAGTGCTCTCTGAACCTTTGTGTGGACAGCCTAGATGGATGAGTTGCTCAGTTACACTCACACTCATCTTACTCTCGGGTCTGTGGGTTTGAATTAGCATATACCTGTCGATTGGTCTGAAATAGCTCACTGCAAAACAAACTGCAATTTGAACAGAGTCACAGTTTGTGTTCACCAGCTGGAACTAATATTCCCCACTGAGCGAACGGCACAGCGGAGTTAGTCAACAGCCCCCTTTCTCAGATCTGAATCTGTGTTTTAATTTTCCAATAGTGTTTTATTTTCAATTATATGCCGCAGAGAGGCAATTACTATTTTCAAACACTGTCAATTAAGACAAAAATAACAAATTAACGCATTTATACCAACGTGGATGGAGCAACAAGATGGAATTCGTGCTCATTACCGCTGAGATGAATATTAAATACTGAACTCGCATTAACTCGTTAGTGTTCAACATCTGCAATAATGTAAAACAAAGCCTTGTTATCCAGTTTGGTATAAAATGAAAAACACAGGAGTCAAGATTAAATGGGATCATCACAACCTGATGCATCTTGACACCAAGATTGCCCGCAGACCAATGGAAAGTCCAGAGCCAGCACCATCTCTCCCGGTGATGGGGTCACTCATCTGGTGGAACTACCTAAAATGCTGCCGCTTCTCTCCATCAGAGATAATGTCAGCTGATAAAATAGTCGTCTTCACCGTACTCGAGCACATACTTGAAACATACAGAAGAGTGAAAGTCTTGGGTAGAGTGGATATGGAAAGGATGTTTCCATTAGTGAGAAAGTCCAGAACTGGAGGTCACAGCCTCAGAAATAAAGGGCGTTCTTTTCAGGAAGGAGATGAGGAAAAAAATATTTACTCAGAGTGTGGTGAATCAGTGGATTTTTTTGTCACAGAAAGCTGTGGAGGCCAAGTCAATTGATATTTTTAAAGCAGGGATAGATAGATTATTGATTAGTAAAGGTGTCAGAGATTATGGGGAGAAAGCAGGAGAATGGGTTTCTGAGGGAGCGATAGATGAGCCACGAATTGACTGGCGAAGTAGACTTGATGGACCAAATGGCTTAATTGTACTTTTGAATGAATGAATGAATGAATAAATGAATGAATGAATGAATGAATAAATGGATGAATGAATGAATGGATGGATGAATAAATGAATGAATGAATGAATGAGTGAATAAATGAATGGATGGATGAATGAATGAATGAATGAATGAATGAATGAATGAACGAATGAATGAATGAATGAATGTATGAATGAATGAATGAATGAATGAATGAATGAATGAATGAATGAATGAATGAATGAATGAATGAATGAATGAATGAATGAATGAATGAATGAATGAATGAATGAATGAATGAATGAGTGAATGAATGAATGAATGAATGGATGGATGAATAATTTTACTGGCTAAGCATGTATGTACAAGGAATGTGCCTTGGTGCTCCGCTCACAAATAACAACACAAGCATCCAGTCAACAATTAAGAATAAAGCATAAACACACCAAAACAATAAGGATACAACATTACGGTCTAAACATGTGGGTGAAAATAAACCAGAGCAAAAAAAGAGACTACAGACTTTGGTTATTGAGTAGAACTACTACTGGGGAAAAAAGAAGCCGTTTTTATGTCTGGCTGTGGATGATTTGACACTCCGGAGTCGCCTTCCAGAGGGAAGTGTTTCAAATATTTTGTGGCCAGGGTGAGAGGGGTCAGATATAATTTTGCCCGCTCGCTTCCTGGCCCTTGCAGTGTACAATTCGTTAATGGGGGGAAGGTTGCAGCCAACAACCTTCTCAGCTGAGCGAACCCTCCGGATGTCATGCTGGGTGGCTGAGCCAAACCAGACCATGAAGGAGAACGTGAGGACGAACTCAATGATAGCAGAATAGAATTGGACCATCATTGCCGGAGGCAGATTGTGTTTCCTCAGTTGCCGCTGGTAGTACATCCTCTGTTGGGCCTTTTTGACTGTAGGGTCGATGGTGGCCCCCCATTTAAGGTCCCTGGAGATGATGGTTCCAAGGAACATAATGACTCCACAGATGTGACTATGTTGTTGTTGATGGTGAGTGGGGGGAGGGGAGCTGTTCGAAAGTCTACAATTAGTCCTTATTTATCCTTCTGACCTTATGCTGACTTAAGCCTACACCTTCCCCCTCACACAAAAGCAGCCCTTCCAATTGAGACTCGCACCTCTTCTAATCTCATCTGAGGCATTCCAGATATGGCCTTAGTTACATCGTGATCCAGCGCAGACACGACAACCGTTTCACCGAACACTTACCCGATTTACACCCCTTCTCACACTAACCTTCTGGGCCTCTTCCATTGCCAAGGTAAAGTGTGATGCTTTATTTTGCATACAACCCGGTAAAAGCATGTAGCAGACGTCACCGAGGCAGTACACAGGTGCCGCCACATTTTTAAGTCGACAAAGTTACAAACGTTGGCCGAACACTTACCCTTTCTACCTGTGAAGCCACTTTCAGGGAATTGTGTACCTGTGCTCTGAGATCCCTCTGCTCTACAACACTCCCTGTCTACATGTGACGCCACTTACAGGGAACTAAGTACCCGCACTCCTTTAGATTTTAACTTCAGCGTGGAAGCAGGCTCTTCGGTCCACCGATTTCGTGCCGACCAGCGATACACTGGAACTATCCCACACACGAGGGAACAATTTACAATTGTTACCAAAGACACAAAACCCGAGGCACACTCACATTCTGTGACCCGCACTCGGGGACGATTTACAATTTATTCCGAATCCAATTAATATAACTTAATATTCAGGGTTATACATCCTATAGAAAGGAAGGCAGGTGGGTAGAGGCGGTGGGGTAGTGTTGTGATATTGACCACGAAGTACAACAGGTAGCTCTGCTGGTTCGGGACGATATTCAGTCCCTTGCGACGGGCGACATAGGGACTGACGCGGTAGTCACTGTGGATTAAGTTGAGGAATTGTAAAGGCAAGAAGACACTAACAATAACAAGTGTTATCTACAGACCCCCAAATAGTAGCCCGGATGTAGGGTGTAAGTTGCACCAGGAGTTAAAACTGGCCTGTAAGAAAGGTAATGCTACTGTGGTGATGGGGGATTTCAATATGCATGCAGACTGGGAAAATCAGGTTGGTTCTGGACCCTAAGAAAGAGAGTTTGTCGAGTGGCACCGAGATGGATTCTGAAAGCAGCTTGCAATGGAGCCTACCAGAGAAAAGGCAATTCTGGATATAGTGTGGTCCAATGAACCAGATTTGATAAGAGAACTCGAGGTAAAGGAACCGCTTGGAGGTAGTAATCATAATATGATTAGTTTTAATCTGCAATTTGAGAAGGAGAAGGTTAAATCGTAAGTGCCAGTGTTGCAGTTGAACAAAGGGGACTATGAAGGCATGAGAGCGGAGCTGGCCAAGGTAGACTGGAAAGGGATCCTAGCAGGAATGACGGTGGAACAGCAATGGCAGGAATTTCCGGGCATAATCCGGAAGACCCATGATCATTTCATTCCAAAAAGGAACAAAGATTCTACGGGGAGTCGAAGGCAACCGTGGCTGACAAGGAGAGTTAGGGATGGAATAAAACGAAAAGAAAAGATGTATAAGATAGCAAAGAGTAGCAAGAACCCAGAGAATTGGGAAACAACAGAAGGTAACAAAACGGGCAATACGGGCTGAAAAGAAGAAGTACGAGGGGAAGCTGGAAATGAATATAAAGAAGGACAGTAAAAGCTTCTTTTGATATGTTAAGAGAAAAAGAGTAGCAAAGTCAAATGTGGGTCCCTTGAAGGCAGACACGAGTGAAATTATTATGGGTAACAAGGAAATGGCAGAAGATTTGAACAGGTACTTCGGGTCTGTCTTCACTAAGGAAGCCACAAACAATCTCCCAGTTGTACTAGAGGACAGAGGATCTAGGGGTAGAGGAACTGAAAGAAAATGAAATAGTATTTGGATAGACTAATGGGACTGAAGGATGATAAATCCTCTGGGCCTGATGGTCTGCATCCCAGGATTCTCAGGGAAATGGCTCTAGAAATGGTAGAGGCATTGATGACCATTTTCCAATGTTCCAATTTCCCAATGTTCAATAGGTTCAGGATCCGTTCCTGTCGATTGGAGAATAGCTAATGTTATCCCACTTTTCAAGAAAGGAGCGAGAGAGTAAACGGGGGATTACAGACCAGTTAGCCCGACTTCGGTGGTGCGAAAGATGCTAGAGTCAATTAGTAAAGAGGTAATAACAGCGCATTTGGATAGCAGTAAAAGGATAACTCCGTCAGCATGGATTTATGAAAGGGAAACCATGCTTGACTAATCTTCTGCATTTTTTTGAGGATGCGACAAGTAAAATGGATGAAGGGGAGCCAGTGGATGTAGTGTATCTAGACTTTCAGAAAGCCTTTGATAAGGTCCCGCACGGGAAATTGGTGACTAAAATTAGAGCACATGGTATTGGGGGTAGGGTGTTGACATGGATAGAAAATTGGTTGGCAGACAGGAAGCAAAGAGTAGGAGTAAACAGTTCCTTTTCAGAATGGCAGGCAGTGGCGAGTGGAGTGCCCCAAGGCTCGGTGTTGGGGCCGCAACTGTTTACCATATATATTAATGATTTGGAAGAGGGAATTAGAAGCAACACTAGCAAGTTTGCGGATGACACAAAGCTGGGTGGCAGTGTAAACTGTGAAGAGGATGTTAGGACGTTGCAGGGTGACCTGGACAGGTTGAGTGAGTGGGTAGATGCGTGGCAGATGCTATATAATACAGATAAATGTGAGGTTATCCACTTTGGCGGCAAAAACAAGGAGGCAGAATATTATCTCAATGGTGTTAGGTTAAGTGAGAGGGAGGTGCAGCGAGACCTCTGTGTCCTTGTACACCAGTCACTGAAAGTTGGCGTGCAAGTGCAGCAGACAGTGAAGAAAGCTAATGGCATGTTGGCCTTCATATCTGAATGACTTCATTCTGGACAATAAACTCGACTTTCTCTGTCTGACTGAAACCTGGCAACAACCTCTGGATTACCTCTCACTCAACCTCACGACACCCAACGGATACTCCTACATCAATAAACCACGCTCGGCGGGCCGAGGTGGTGGGATTGCCGTAATACACCGACAGGACTTCAAGATCAGCCTCATCTCCATCTCATCTTCTACTTCATTTGAACACCTGGCTTTTAAACTCTCTGGTCACACACAATTAGTCATGGCAGTTGTCTACCGCCCTCCCAAACCACACCCATCATTCCTCTCTGACTTCTCCGACTTTCTGACCCAGTTCTGTTCTTTCTCCCCCTCAATCCTCCTCCTCGGTGATTTCAACATCCACATGGACTCCACTGACTCCACAATAACCGCTGACTTCACTGAAATACTCAACTGCTTTAACCTCACTCAACATGTCAATTTTCCCACCCACAACCGTGGGCACATTCTGGACCTTGTCTGCTCCACTGGACTAAATCTGCATCACCTCTCTGGCTCCGACCTCACCCTCTCCAATCACTTAGCCATCACCATGACCGTCAACATTCCCATCCCAGAACCAAGGCAAAAACGCATAATCAACTTCCGTAAGCTAAACTCTGTTTCACCTACCTCGCTCTCATCCTCCCTCTCCGAAAAAATGTCCGCCTCTCCCTTCGTTGATCTCCGCAGCCCCTCTGACCTCACTGACTACTACAACCACACTCTCTCCTCCTGCCTCGACCAGCTTGCACCTATAAAAACCAAAACAGTTTCCTTCACCCACTCTGCTCCCTGGTTTACGCCCGAACTCCGCATGATGAAAACCCATGCCCGCCAACTTGAAAGACTCCGCAACAAAACAGGTATCACAATTCACTCCCAAGCCTACAAAGACCACCTGCAGCACTACAAAGATGCCCTCTCCCGCGCCCACTCCACCTACTACTCTCAAATAATTCACTCTGGCTCCGGAAACCCAAAAGCACTCTTCTCTACAATAAACAAACTCCTCAGCCCCCTGGACACCATCTCCCGATCATTCACAGTCGACAAATGCACCTCTTTCCTCTCATTCTTCCAAAGCAAAATAGACAACATCTACAGCACCTTAACCACCACCGCACCTGCTCCCCCTCAAACCACCTGCCCCCCCTTATTCTGTCAACCCCTGTCTCAGTTCTCCCCAGTCTCCCCAACCGACCTCTCTGAACTCCTCACAGGAATGAAAACTGCCACCTGCTCTCTGGACCCCATCCCCTCCAGCTTTGTCAAGGCCTGCCTTCCAGCTCTCTCTCCACTTATCACTGCAAAAATAAACTCCTCCTTGTCCACTGGCATCGTCCCACCATCCCTCAAGATCGCTGCTGTCACCCCTATTCTGAAAAAACCTGGACTCAACCCTGACACCCCAAACAACTTCAGACCAATCTCCAAACTACCCTTGCTGTCCAAAGTTTTGAAACGCGCTGTAGCCTCTCAACTCAAACATCACCTCTCTGCTAATAACCTGTATGAAACATTCCAATCCGGATTCTGCTCCAACCACAGTACTGAAACTGCACTCCTCAAAATCACCAACGACCTTTTCCTCTCCTCTGACGCTGGCAACCTCAACATTCTTTATCCTACTCGACCTCAGCGCCGCCTTTGACACCATCAATCACTCCATCCTCCTCACCCGAATTGAAACCACCTTTAACATCACCGGCACTGCCCTCTCCTGGATCAAATCATACCTCTCCGACAGGCACCAGTTCATCTCCATTAATAACGGCAAATCCCCCACCACACCCCTCCCCCAAGGTGTCCCCCAAGGTTCAGTTCTCGGCCCCCTCCTCTTCATCCTGTACCTGTTCCCCCTTGGTCAATTAATCCGCCGTCATGGTCTCCAATTCCACTGCTTCGCCGATGATATCCAGCTCCTCATCTCCACCAAGTCAATCTCCACCGCCACACACTCTATCCTGACAAACTGCATCACTGAAATAAAATCTTGGCTTCAACTCTATTTCCTCAAACTAAACTGCGACAAATCCGAAATCATCATCATTGGACCAAAAACGCTCACCAAATCCACCCACAACTTCACCCTCAACATTGACGGTTTCCCAGTATCCACCTCCCCTCACATCCGGAATCTTGGAATCATCTTTGATCAAACCCTCTCCTTCGACAAACACATTAAACATATCACCAAGACAGCCTTCTTCCACCTCAAAAACATGGCCCGTCTCCGTCCATCCCTCTCCTCCACAGCTGCAGAAACCCTCATCCACGCCTTCATCACCTCCCGTCTGGACTACTGTAACAGCCTCCTCTATGGTTCACCCTCAAAAATCATCAATAAACTCCAATACATCCAGAACTCTGCTGCCCGTCTACTCACCCACTCCCCGACCCGTGACCATATCACCCCTGTCCTTTACAAGCCCCATTGGCTCCCCATCCCCCAGAGAATCCAGTACAAAATCTTCCTCATGACCCACAAAGCCCTCCATAACCTGGCCCCATCCTACCTGACTGACCTCCTCCACAGACACACTCCCACCCGTACCCTCCGCTCTGCTGCTGCTCACCTCCTGTCGTCCCCCCCCCCCACCCCATCCGGACCAAACTCAGATCCTGGGGGAACAGGGCTTTCTCCATCGCTGCTCCCACCCTCTGGAACTCACTACCTCAAACCATCAGAGACTCCTCCTCACTCACCACATTCAAAACATCACTGAAGTCTCACCTGTTCAACACTGCCTTCAACCACTGACCGTCACTTCACCTTATTCTTCCTTTTCTGCTTGTTTATTTATTTATTTATTTATTTATTTAAATGTTTTATGTACCCTGTAAAGCGTCTTTGAGTTTTTAGAAAAGCGCTATACAAATGTAATGCTATAGTGGGTGCGGTCACCACAGAAATCAGGCCAGACGCCAGGTAAGTAGTAGCAATACTTTATTCCGCAAAGAACACATACACCGCACTAAAACTCGTGAGTCGACACACCCAAAACCCTTTATAGCCCCAGACCACCTGACCCAAGGGAACTGACCCAGGAAGTGACCTAATCCTCCCCGTCCACTGAGTGCCGAGTGGAATGACCAAGGGAGTGGCCTAACCCCCGGGCGCCGCCACAGGACCCCCCCCCCCCCCCCCCCCAAGAACCGAAGGCACGAAACGGACAGGGGGACGGACGAAACTGCCAGCCCGCGTACGCGCCACGGCGGGCGCAGGAACCGCAACCACCCCGCCAGGGGAAGGCACCCGCGGGAACTCCGGGGGTAAGGGCCGGGACGCGGGACGACCCCGAGGGCGAGGCCGTGCCAGTAGAACCGGCTGGCTAACGTCCACGTGCGCCGGCTTCAGCCGCGAAAGAGAGACCGTCTCAGGACGACCCCCCATGTCCAACACGAAGGTGGCAGAGCCCCGCTCAAGCACTTTGAACGGTCCCTCATAAGGCCGCTGAAGGGGTGTCCGGTGGGCATCCCGACGCAGGAAAACAAAAGGGCAGTCCTGCAGGGCGGAAGGGACATGTGACCGCACCGAACCGTGGCGAGACGTCGGCACCGGCGCCAGCGAGCCCACTGTCTACTGAAGGCGTTGCAGGGCGGCCGAGGGCTGTTGTGTCTGACCCTGGGCGGAGGGAACGAACTCCCCGGGCACCGTCAGCGGAGCCCCGTACACCAATTCCCCCGAGGAGGTGGCCAAGTCCTCCTTGGGGGCGGTGCGGACGCCCAGTAAAACCCACGGCAACGCGTCAACCCAGTCCGGGCCAACGAGCCGGGCCTTCAGAGCGACCTTGAGCTGGCGGTGGAAACGATCCACCAGGCCGTTCGCCTGCGGATGGTACGCTGTGGTGCAGTGCAAGTTAACCCCCAGCAGTTGGGCCATGGATGACCATAGCTCGGAGGTGAATTGCGGCCCTCTGTCGGACGTAATGTCAAGCGGAACCCCAAACCTGGCAATCCAATGTGCCGCCAAGGCACGGGCACAAGTAGAGGCACACGTGTCCGGCAGTGGAACTGCCTCCGGCCACCGCATGAAACGGTCCACCATAGTCAGGACGTAGGAGAAACCCCGAGAAGGCGGCAGCGGCCCCACGATGTCCACGTGGATGTGGTCAAAACGTTTGCGAGTGACGGGGAACTCCTGGAGTGGCGCAAGCACATGCCGCTGTACTTTTGCAGTTTGGCACGGGATGCAGGTGCGCGCCCAATGTCCAACCAGTGCCACAGGGAACGTCCTCCAACCTCAGGCCCGAAACGGCGGTACGGTAGGCGGACATCTCATTATCGGTCAACTGGGCCGCCGCCAGGGCTGAGTAGTCGATGCCATCGGCGCGCCTCCCCACCGCCTGCATGTCGGTGAACGGGTCGTGGAGGAGCTGCTGGCGGAGATCGGACGGCAGCTGCATCAGGTAAACGTGTTTGAATAGAAAGCCGGGCTCGTAGTAGCAGCACCAACATGTCGGCCAGTAGTACCGACGGGCGGCGGTCACCCAGGCCCGGCATTCGGAGGATCCGTGCTGCCCGCTCGGCCTCGCAGAGGCCGAACTGCTGAAGGAGGAAGGCCTTGAGGGCCACGTACATATCGGTCGCCGGGGGGGCGCGGAGGAATGGTCGGACCAGGCGCGAGGCGGACGCGTCGAGGGCGCCGACTACGTGAAAATACTTGGTGTCGTCGGCAGTTACGTCCCGCAGGGCGAACGGCGCCTCGGCCTGGTCAAACCAGAAGTCGGGGTCGTCGGTCCACAAGGGAGGCAGCCTCACTGCCACGGCGTGGAGAGCGGCGCGGGCGGCAGGGTCCAGAGGCTGCTGACTGGCAGAGTCGGGTAGTGGAGAGTTCAGGTCCATCGCGACTTGCGAAGGAAAATCGGGGTCACCAGTGTAGTGGGTGCGGTCACCACAGAAATCAGGCCAGACGCCAGGTAAGTAGTAGCAATACTTTATTCCGCAACGAACACATACACCGCACTAAAACTCGTGAGTCGACACACCCAAAACCCTTTATAGCCCCAGACCACCTGACCCAAGGGAACTGACTCAGGAAGTGACCTAATCCCCTCCGTCCACTGACTGCCGAGTGGAATGACCAAGGGAGTGGCCTAGCCCCCGGGCGCCGCCATAATGCATTATTATTATTATTATTATTATTATATCAAGAGGATTTCAGTATAGGAGTAAAGAGGTTCTTCTGGAGTTGAATAGGGCCCTGGTAAGACCACATCTGGAGTATAGTGTACCAATTTGGTCTCCTAATTTGAGGAAGGACATCCTTGTAATTGAGGCAGTGCAGCGTACATTCATGAGATTGAACCCTGAGATGTCGGGACTGTCATGAGCAAAGATTGAAAAGACTAGGCTTGTATTCAATGGATGAGAGGGGATCTTATAGAAACATATAAAATTATAAAGGGACTGGACAAGCTGGATGCTGGAGAAATGTTCCCAATGTTCGGCGAGTCCAGAACCAGGGGCCACAGTCTTAGAATACATGGAGGCCATTTATAACTGAGGTGAGAAGAAACTTTTTCACCCAGAGAGTTGTGAATTTGTGGAATTCTCTGCCACAGAGGGCAGTGGAGGCCAAATCACTGGATGGATTTAAGGGAGAGTTAGATAGAGCTCTAGGGGCTCTGGAAGCAAGGGATACGGGGAGAAGGCAGGCACGGGTTATTGATTGTGGACGATCAGCCACTATCACAATGAATGGCGATGCTGGCTCGAAGGGCCGAATGGCCTCCTCCTGTACCTATTTGCTATGTTTCTATTTGACCAAGAACCCGATGGTCACTTTGACAGTGCTCCAGAGTTCCACTGTGAAGATGGGAGAACCTTCTGTATCTGCAGCACTCCACCAACCAGGCCTTTATGGTAAAGTGACCAGAAGGAAGTCACTCCTCAGTAAAAGCCACATGACAGCCCGCTTGCAGTTTGCCAAGAGGCATCTAAAGGACTCTCAAACCATGTGAAACAAGATTCTCCGGTCTGATGAAACCAAGATTGAACTCTTTGGCCTGAATGCCAAGTGATACCGCTCATCACCTGGCCAATACCATACCTACAGTGAAGCATAGTGGTGGCAGCATCAGGAGGTGGGGATGTTTTTTCAGCGGCAGGAACTGGGAGACTAGTCAGGATCGAGGGAAAGATGAATGGAGTAAAGTGCAGAGTGATCTTTAATGAAAACCTGTCCCAGAGCGTTCTGGACCTCAGAATGGAGAGGAGTCAACGCTGGAGTGGTTTGGTGACACGTCTGTGAATATTCTTGAGTGGCCCAGCCAGAGCCCGGACTTGAAGCCGATTGAACATCTCTGGAGAGACCTGAAAATAGCTGTGATTCGACGCTCCCCATCCAACTTGACAGAGCTTGAGAGGATCTGCAGAATAGAACGGGAGAAATTACCCAAATACAGGTGTGCCAAGCTTGTAGCGTCACACCCAAGAAGACTTGAGGCTGTAATCGCTACCAAAGGTGCCTCAACAAAATACTGAGTAAAGGGTCTGAATATTTATGTAAATATGATTTTTCAGTTATTTATTTTTAATTTCGTTGCAAAAATTTCTAAACACATGTTTTCGCAATGTAGATTGATGATTAAAAAATGAATTCAATACATTTTAAAATAAGACTGTAACGGAGCAAAATGTGGAAAGATTGATGGGGTCTGAATATTTCATCAATGCACTGTAAATAGTGGAATCAGTCAATGAATACAGCGACTACAGTTGTCAGTGTTTCACAGGCGCCGAGGAGTCGTCGAGAATCACAATGTGTCATTATCCGTATCTGTGCACGACACCAACAACATTAACTCACAATGCGGCATTATTGGTAAACAAAATTTGCTTGAAAATTAGTCCCGAATTGAAACTAATCTTTATATTCTATATTGGAAATGAATGAATCGAGACGTCTCAGACTGTGAACTGGATTCGATTTAATATCGAGGACCGAGGTCTTGTCCAGTGAAGGTGCAGCACTTCTCTGTTTTCTCAGAATAGAAGAATGTTATTGAGCCATTTTACCTTTCGATCCACAGTACGTCAAAATTTTAACAAGTTGAGTAATGGGAAAGCTGATCGCAATCTTCAGTTGCTCTCTAAATTTGGTCTGAGTCACTCCGTAAATAAAGTTGTTTGCGCAGCAGCTGAGAAGCTGAACGGCATACCCCACTTGCTTTGCATAATAAAGCCGGATAGACGTCTCCAGGTCTGTGTAGAGACATCTCATGAGAATGAAGACCAGCGCGGTTGTCGCCCAGCAGAGAAGGAAACTCGCAGACAGGGTGAAGAGGAGAATGATGGATTGTCGCCGGGTCTCCATCTCAGGATCTCGCTGCTTGCTGCCATTTCTCTGTCCCTTAAGCGCCCGGCGGCGTTTGCTCGCCACCAGGATCCGACTGAAAGTCAGTGAATTTAGAGTCAAAATGAGGAAGAAAGGAAGCAGCGGGTTCAACAGCACGTCCATCCAAAAAAGACCCTGGAACTCTCCAGTATCACGAAGCGGGGGTTTACCTCTACACTCCCAATAACCGGAATAATTAAATGATATCGTCATGTACTGGAAATAAAAAGGTATGTTCTTTAGACAGAAGGTGACGCAGATTGTGCCAATAATCAATCCCGCAATTTTTGGGGTGCAGTATTTTATCTTAAACTTAGCCCAGCAAATGACCAAAAACCGATCGAAGGTGAAAGCGACCGTAAGCCACACAGACCAATCTAAAACCACCTTGCAAAAGGTATAGTGGACAAGACAGAACGGAGCATTTCTAAGAACCATGACCAGGTTGTACAAAGATGAATTATAAAAAAACAAGTACGGTTTGTATGCCTCAATCATTTCGTACATCAGGACTTCGATGATCATAACCATTAGATCCGCCGCAGCCATCGACACGAGATAGCAGGTGATGCATTTGGAGAGACCACACTTTCCTAGGCAGAGAATGCCGATTGCAAGCAGATTAACTTGAGAGGAAGAAAATAAAAGAAACAACGTGACAAATTGCGACAATCAACGCGCTTCTGGAAAACAAATGTCCGCACATTTACGCGTCGTGGACATCCATAACCTCGACGCATCCGTACAACCAGAATATGAATACATTTTCGTATTTGTATCGCTCAGATGAAGTGCTTTATAGCGGGCATTTTATTGTCGTTCCTCGCAGTGATTACCGCTCGTATTCACCAGCAAGGTGTTAACAAACACCCAAACTGATGAAGCCAGCGGAGAGTTACGTAACGGTAGAGCAAAAAGGAGTACCAGAGACGTCTTCAGGACCGCCTTGGTAACTAACTTCTCAAATTGTAACGGTTAGAGACGACTCAAATGTGAAAGGAAATAAGTCAGATTTTCAAAAAAATCGGTTTCATTTACCCCCAATGATAAGGCTGCAGCGAGCAGTGGACATGGACAGTTGCGGACATCGACAGTTCGAATTACCTCGGTGGGTTTTGAAGGCGCTCGAACTATATAAGTAGTCTTCAAGTAATTCGGATTAGCGGTCGCATTTCAACTCATGACAACAAGGGGAACAAGTCCGCATTTCCGTGGAAATTGTGGATCAGATACGATGAGCTGGGCCCGAGATACGTGATGAGCAATGATTATAAATGAACTGCACATCGCTCGTCGTTTAGTGATAGCAATCAGGATTCGGTGAAAGAATTATAAAAGCTAAAAAAAGTCGGAAATATGAAGCACCGCCAGCAGCGAACTGAGAGACTGTTGATAATGAACGGAACGTTAACAACAAATGAAGAATGAGGAAAATAAAATAAGGTTATTTCACCAGTCTGAAATCGTCAATTCCCCATAATTAATCTGGTGCAAGAAGTGCTTACCAGGGATCCCAACGGCTGCAACAAGCGTGTAGAATATAGTGAAAAATCCGCCATCATATCCTGCCGTTGGAGGCTTCCTTCCTGTTCAGCTCTGCTGGAGCCACCCGTTATCGAAATTAGCAAATTATTCAAAATGCTTCTAAAATTTTAAAACAAAAAGATAGACATCAGAAATTAAATGCAAACGAACACAATAAATGATCTCTGTAGAATTCCATCCAAGTTAACTGTTGCCTTTATGAGAACGTTGTTGAGCTTTCGGTGCGCCCAGACAGTTCAGTCTGAATTGTAGTTCAGACCCCGAGATGACCCTCATTTATAGAACAAATGGATGCCTGACCTTGAAAACAACTTGCGCGATGTCTGCTCATTATCATAATTAAACAAACGCATTGTCTGATCCACTGCGCCTCAAATCCCAATGGGGAAACAAAATTATTTCCATAGTATCCCAATATAGGTAGTAATCATGAGGTAATCGCTCTGATCTTTGCTACGATTGACACGACTCGTCGATCAGTAGTCCGCGTGGCGTCAGTCCAATACATCCGTCCTTTTCCAAAATCTACTTGAATATCGTTTGTCGCATTCTAACATGGGGAGTGGATTCGCTACTCCAGTTCAGCCGTCGGTAATCTCAATGTAACAACCTAGGTTGAAGGATTGTTTTATATTCATGGGGTGCCTCAACATTAATGCGGTTTCTCGGTCTTCCATTCTTCTCCATTGCTGCTCTTGACAGACCGATGGTAGGGGTAGCGACTCTCCATGGCCACATCCAGACTGGGGTCGTTCGCAGCCGACCCAGCAGTAGACCAACATAACATTTATAGACGAGTCGAGTACCCAGGCTTGCATCTCCTGCTGACGGGCGCAGATCTGGGGACCGTCGTAAACGCGACATTCTGGCAATTTGGAGAACGATATTTTCCTTGCACTCACATAATAACATGTTAAAACAGCACAATGAAGTGACAAAAAATGATTCATGAAGGTGATACAGGAAATAGGATCACGTGCTATTCTCACAATTGAGGACATGACAAGTTTATTTTTTCTGAGAATGTACAAGTATTTCCGGTTGAATTGCGAAGCGAGACGCAGAGGTTGTGTGAGTGCAGACATTCATAGTTTGCATTGATCTGTGATCCAACAGTGCAGTTGAGGGTGTTGTAAATTGTTTGCTATGTTCCGAGTTTCACCTGTAAATAAGCATCTGAGAGGAGGAGCAGCGTGGGGATAGCTGCCGTTAGTGTTCGGAGTGACAATTCCTGGTGGTGTACAATTGAAGTTGAGCACCAGTGAGCGGCTACTTGGAAGCGACCGTATTGAGAGTGGTTGTGCTTTGAGCACCAAGTGTTTTGTTCAGGATAAGCACTGAGGCTTTGCTTCGTGAGCTTCACCGAGGAGCCGAAGCGGAGAGATGGTGCGTTTGAAGCGAACTTTTTTTTTGGTAACACTTTTTTGGCTTAGCTGCCGTGGTTCTTCTAGGATGACAGAAGTCCGGCACATTTCTAATGTTCCTAAGGACCACGCCTCTGTGAAGTGTGTCCAACAGCAGATTATGACAGATGGAGCGAGGGAACTGGAGCGGCGACTGGAGAATGGTGTAGTTTGTATATGTGCTGTCACAGAGCGCGAGAGACCTGGGTTCGACCTTGACCAAGGGTGCTGTCTCTGCGGATGTTAAAGGAAAGTTTAAATCACAACACAAAGATCGGATAAAACAATCACGACTTTATTTAAGAGCGCCAAATACAGTGATCACTGGAGCAATCTCCGAGAACAATGATTCGTCTATTTATCTACAGAACTTTCCTTTGATGGTTTGTTTATTGCAGAAGGCACTTTAAAACATTTCCTTTTACCGAATAGTCTAAAAATATATACATCATGCACCTCTGAAAGACACAGCAGCGTAACCTCTCTATAAAGCACATAATTATTATAACACATGAAGAGGACTTTAAGCATTTTAAAGCACTCTACAATCCCTATGCCTTGCTGTCTTCTTGAAGCTTTACAATTTATCTTTGACAAATTTCCCCTTTGTTCTTAATCGACAAAGCACATATGTTAATTATAATTTATGAATTGCCACCAAGGTTTGTGAACCCATGTGAATCATGGACAATTAATTCATAGAAACATAGAAACATAGAAAATAGGTGCAAGAGGAGGCCATTCGGGCCTTTGAGCCAGCACCGCCATTCATCGTGATCATGGCTGATCGTCCACGATCAATAACCCGTGCCTGAATTTTCCCCACGTCCCTTGACTCCACTAGCCCCCAGAGCTCTATCTAACTCTCTCTTAAATCCATCCAGTGATTCGGCCTCCAATGCCCTCTGTGGCAGAAAATTCCAAAAATTCACAACTCTCTGGGTGAAAAAGTTCCTTCTCACCTCAGTTTTAAATGGCCTCCTCTTTATTCTAAGACTGTGGCCCCTGGTTCTGGACTCGCCCAACATAGGAAACATTTTTCCTGCATCTAGCTTGACCAGTCCTTTTATAATTTTATACGTTTCTATAAGATCCCCTCTCATCCTTCTAAACTCCAGTGAATACAAGCCTAGTTTTTTCAATCTTTCCTCATATGACAGTCCCACCATCCCAGGGAACAATCTCGTGAACCTACAATGCACTGCTTCAATTACAAGGATGTCCTTCCTCAAATTAGGAGACCAAAACTGTACACAATACTCCAGATGTGGTCTTACCAGGGCCCTACACAACTGCAGAAGAACCTCTTTACTCCTATACTGAAATCCTCTCATTAAGAAAGCCAACATGCCATTAGCTTTCTCCAATACCTGCTGTACCTGCACGCCAATTTTCAGTGACTGGTATGCAAGGACACCCAGGTCTCGCTGCACTTCCCCTTCTTACCTTACCTAACATCACTGAGATAATAATCTGCCTCCTTGTTTTTGCCGCCAAAGTGGATAACCTCACATTTATCTAGATTACACTGGATCTGCCACGTATCTGCCCACTCACTCAAACTGTCCAGGTCACCCTGCAACCTCATAACATCCTCTTCGCAGTTAACACCGCCACGCAGCCTTGTGTCATCCGCAAACTTGCTGGTGTTGCTTCTAATCCCCTCTTACAAACCATTTATATATATGGTAAACAGTTCCGTCCCCAACACCGAGCCTTGCGGCACTCCACTCGCCACTGCCTGCCATTCTGAAAAGGACCCGTTTACTCCTACTCTTTGCTTCCTGTCTGCAATACAATTTTCTATCCATGTCAATACCCTACCTCCAATACCATGTGCTCTAATTTTGCTCACCAATCTCCCGTGTGGGACCTTATCAAAGGCATTCTGAAAGTCTAGATACACGACATCCACTGGCTCCACTTCATCCATTTTACTTATTACATACTCAAAAAATTCCAAAAGATTAGTCAAGCATGTTTTCCTTTTCATAAATCCATGCTGACTTGCACTTATCCTTTTACTGCTATCCAAATGCACCGTTATGACCCCTTTAACAATTGACTCCAGCATCTTCCCCACCACCGACGTCTCTCTCGCTCCTTTGATGGAAAGTGGAATAACATTAGCTGTCCTCCAGTCCACAGGAACTGATCCTGAACCTATTGAACATTGGAAAATGATCACCAATGCGTCCACTATTTCTAGAGCCACCTCCCTGAGTACCCTGGGATGCAGACCATCGGGCCCAGGGGACTTATCAACCTTCAGCCCCATTCGGATATGGGCCAAATGTGGGCAGATGGGACTAGTGAAGATGGAACATCTTGGTCGATATCGACATGCTGGGCCGAACGCACTGTATCCATGCTGTATTACTCTATCTCCTTTAAACTTTGCTCCACTCACCATAAAGACATTCCCTAACATCGGTAGTGGGGAAAATGCTAGTCAGTTATTAAAGATGTGATAGCATCACATTTGGAAAGTGGTGAAATCATCGGACAAAGTCAGCATGGATTTACAAAAGGCAAATCACGTCTGACGAATCTTATAGAATTTTTCGAGGATGTAACTAGTAAAGTGGATAAGGGAGAACCAGTCGATGTGTTATATCTGGACTTTCAGATGGCCTTCGACAAGGTCCCACATAGGAGATTGGTGTACAAACTTAAAGCACACGGTATTGTGGGTTCAGTATTGATGTGGATTAAGAACTGGCTGGCAGACAGGAAGCAAAGAATAGGAATAAACGGGCCCTTTTCAGAATGGCAGGCAGTGACTATTGGGGTACCGCAAGGCTCAGTGCTGGGACCCCAGTTATTTACAATATATATTAATGATTTGGACGAGGGAATTGAATGCAACATCTCAAAGTTTGCGGATGACACGAAGCTGGGTGGCAGTGTTAGCTGCGAGGAGGATGCTGTGAGGCTGCAGAGTGACTTGGATAGATTAGGCGAGTGGGCAAATGCATGGCAGATGCAATATAATGTGGATAAATGTGAGGTTCTCCACTTTGGCGGCATGAACAGGAAAGCAGAGTATTACCTGAATGGTGAACGATTAGGAGAAGGGGAGATGCAACGTGACCTGGGTGTCATGGTGCACCAGCCATTGAAAGCAAGCGTGCAGGTGCAGCAGGCAGTGAAGAAAGCGAATGGTATGTTGGCATTCATAGCAAGAGGATTTGAGTTTAGGAGCAGGGAGGTTCTACTGCAGTTGTACAGGGCCTTGGTGAGACCGCACCTGGAGTATTGTCTGCAGTTTTGGTCTCCTAATCTGAGGAAAGACGTTCTTGCCTTAGAGGGAGTACAGAGAAGGTTCACTAGATTGATCCTTGGGATGGCGGGACTTTCATATGACTAGGCTTGTACTCGCTGGAATTTAGAAGACTGAGGGGGGATCTTATAGAAACATATACAATTCTTAAGGGGTTGGAGAGGCTAGATGCGGGAAGATTGTTCCCGATGTTGGGGGAGTCCAGAACTAGGGGTCACAGCTTAAGGATAAGGAGGAAATCTTTTAGGACCGAGGTTAGAAAACATTTCTTCTCACAGAGATGTATCCCAGGATGCTGAGAGAGGCAAGGGAGGAGATTGCGGGGGCTCTGGCACAAATTTTCAGAGCCTCTCTTGCAACAGGGGATGTACCGGAGGACTGGAGGATAGCTAATGTGGTGCCATTATTTAAAAAGGGCAGTAGGGATAAACCTGGGAACTACAGGCCGGTGAGTCTGACATCGGTGGTGGGGAAGCTGCTAGAAAAGATTCTGAGGGACAGAATCAGTCTTCACTTGGAGGATCGAGGGTTAATTAAGGATAGTCAACATGGCTTTGTTAATGGAAGGTCGTGTCTGACTAACTTGATTGAATTTTTTGAAGGGGTGACCAAGGAGGTAGATGGGGGTAGTGCAGTGGATGTGGTATACATGGATTTCAGTAAGGCTTTTGACAAGGTCCCACACAGGAGACTAGTCAAGAAGGTAAGAGCCCATGGGATCCAGGGCACCTTGGCAAAATGGATACAAAAACTGGCTTAGTGATAGAAGGCAGAGGGTGATGGTAGAAGGTTGCTTCTGTGACTGGAGGCCGGTGTCCAGTGGGGTGCCGCAGGGATCGGTGTTGGGTCCCTTACTGTTTGTAATCTACATTAATGATCTGGATGTCAAGTTGATGAACTGTGCTGATGTACTTCTTGGGATGGGAGGATGGGGTGTTAGAATAGTGCAGTCAGAACTGGGAACACCCCTATTTCAAAATTAAACTAAATTAAGCGCCATTTTAACCCAAGGAAGAAGTGTAAGAAAGTCATAATTGCAGAAGATTCAATAGTTAGAGGAACAGACCGGTGTAGTGGTGCCTGGAATTGAGACTCCAGGCCATTTAGTTGCTTCCTTGGTGACAAGGTCAAACAGATAATTGATTGCTAATTGATTCTGAAAGGGAAGAATAAACAGCTTGAGGTGGGGTCCATACACTAAGAACATCGGTAGAAAAAGGGAAGTTCTTGCAATAGAGTTTAGAAAAGCGGATAAAAAAAAAATTTAAACAGGAGCTCGAAGATTATAATCTTCAGATTGCATCAAGGCAATAAACTATTAAGTACAGAGATTACAAAATAAAGGACATGAATAAGTAAATCGAGAAATGGATCTATGAGTCTTTGGAGCCTTTAGTGGGATAGGTGGGCCCGACACGCAATAATTTTGCAGTGGGTTTGTTAGTGCGATTGGGGAGATGTTATAGAGGCTGTGAGAAAATGGGAAAAGGGAAACAGCAAGGTGTATTTGGTATAGTAGTCAGCAAAATAACTGGCAAAGATGTTAAACAGTGAAAAGATTCAAAACTAAAATGTCAAAACAATAAAATTAAATGTGCTGTATCTGAAATCCCGGAGTATTCACAATAAAGTATCTGAATGCCCAGAACATTCACAATAACAAATGAATTTATGATACATTTGAATGCAATCAGTGTGACCCAATTACTGAAAGATGGCTGCGGGAGAACCAAAACAGGAAGAAATATTCTAGTGGGAGAAAGGGGCGAACGTGACTGACAAGGGAAGTCAAGGACACTATAAAACTAAAAGAAAAGGCGTATAACATAGCAAAGATTAGTGGGAAGCTAGAGGACGGGGAGCTTTCAAATAACAGCAGATGTTAACTAAAGAGACAATACGGGGAGAAAGGGAGAAATACGAAGGTAAGCTCGACAATAATCTAAAAGAGGATAGCAAGAGTTTCTTCAGTTATATAAAGAGTAAGAGAGAAGCAAGAGTGGGAGTTGGACCGCTGGAGAACCATGCAGAAGAACCATGCAGATCATGGTGTAGAACGTGCAGCAATGGTAAAGTTCAAAGGACGGCAACATTGACAGGAAATACCTACAGGTCTTTAGTGAAATACGTCTATTAGTGTTCCCGAGGTGCGGTGGCCACAGTGCCTGCCCGGAACGCTCGTTGGTCGGCGGGAGCTCGTCCGAAGGCTGCATGGTCGGTGTAACTGGGAACATGCCCAAAGGCTTGATGGTTGGTGAGACCGGGGACCCACATGAAGGCTCGTCGGTCGGCGTAACTTGGAGGGAGCTGGAGACGTCGGACGCTAGGAGGGGGACCGTTAGGAGGGTGAAGGTAATGCCCCTGAGACACAAAGACGGCTTGGCGAGGAAAGGGACGTCGGTTCACAGGAGTGGCTCCAGTTTCCCGAGCGTGCGGGCCGACCGGATTTTGGACTGTGAATAAGGCACCAGTACATGTAATATATGCAAATATAATTTCACTATTCATTTGCATGTGACAAATAGAACATTGTGACCAAACAGTGGATGTCACATTAAAACATAGAACAGTACAGCACAGGAACTGTCTCTTCAGCCCACATTGTGCCGAACACGATGTCAAGCCAAACACTACACATAATCCATATCCCTCCATTTCCTGGATTTATATCCATGTCCCAATCCAAAAGCATCATAAACGTCACTATTGTATCTGCCTCCACCACCACTCATGACTCTGCGTTCCAGGCACCCTCCACTAACTGTGTAAAAAGATAGCCTTGCACATCTCTTTGCAACTTTGCCCTCTCCCGTTAAAGCTATGTGCTCTTGTATTTGATATTTCCATCCTGGGGAAAAAAGGTTCTGACATCTTCCATGTCTATGCTTCTCATGATTTTATATACTTCCAGCGGGTCTCCCCTCAAACTCCAGCATTCCAGGGACAACAATCAAAGGCTGCCAAATCTGTCTAACCTTGCATGAGCGTGGCACAAAGCAGGTATTTGAGATATGTGTATCAAGGATGAAAGACAACTGCAAGAAGAAGAAGATTGGAGGAGACGACAACTGCAAGAAGAAGAACGGAGGAGAAGACAACTGCAAGACGAAGAAGGTTGTAGAAGGGAGAGCGATCGATTGAAAAGACAGCAGGAACAATTGAAACTAAGTGCTGAAGTGGCGAAGACCAAAGAGGTATTGCAGGGGCCATGACAAGGATCTTTGTTTCTTTAACCACAAGTGATGCCCTGGAGAACTGGAGAGTGGCCAATGATGTTCTTTTGTTTAATCTAGTAACATTGAAATAGGTGCAGGATTAGGCCAATCAATACGATGATCGCTGATCATCCAAATTCAGTACCCCGTTCCTGCTTTTCCCCATATTCCTTGATTCCGTTAGTCCGTAGTGCTAATTCTAACTCTCTCTTGAAAACTATTAAGAAGCGAAGTGGAGAGAATCCAGGAGACTCAAGGCCAGTGATCCTCACATCAGTGGTAGCGAAACTATTGGAGAGAATTCCTCAAGATAGGATTTATTCCTAGTTAGAAGAGAATAGGCTGATTAAGGATAGCCAGCACGACTTTGTTTATTTCAGGGAGGTGACGAAGGAGATTGAAGTTGGGTGGTGGATGTTGTGTGCATGGATTTTAGGAAGGCTTTTGATTACGTCTCTCATGGTAGGCTGATCTAGAAGATTAAGATGCATCAAATTAACAGTGACTTGGTCGTATTGATTCAGAACTGGCTGACTCATAGAAGACAGAGTGTTGTGGTGGAAGGAAGATATTCTGGTTGGATGACTGTGGTGTTGACCTACATCTAATTTGGCTCATGAGCATAAGTGATGATTGTACCGCAATGGAGATTGTTTGGAACATTGTATAGTATTGGTATTGGTTCATTATTACCACGTGTAACTCGGTTTGTTTTATGTGCCATCCAGGCAACTCATAGCATGTTTGAAGTCAATCAAACCATTCCTTCTCTCCAGAGATGCTGCCTGTCCTGCTGAGTTAGGCCAGCATTTTGTGTCTACCATTCCCGACTACAACAGGGTGTGCAAACGGTGAAAGCAAAGAGAGTGCAAATTGAACGTTACAATTTAGAGCAGCACAGTAGAGCAGTGGTATTGTTGCTGCTTCACAGCGCGGGAGACAAGCGTTCATTCCTGACCATGGGTGCTATCTATACAGTGTTTCTACGTACTCCCTGTGACCGCATGGTGTTTCCCCATGTGTCAGAGTCATGGAGGTATGCCGCGTGAAAACAGGCCCTTGGCCCAATTTACCCACGGCGACCAGTATGTCCCATCTACAGTAGTCAAACTTGTCTGCATTTGGCCCATATCCCTCTAAGCTATCCTGTCCATATACTTGTCTGAATATTTATTAAGTATGACAATAGTGCCTGCCTGAACTACCTTCCCTGGCAACTCGTTCCATAAACCCACCATCTAATGAGTAAAAAATGTATCTCTCAGGACCTATTAACTATCCCTCTCACCTGTATCCTCTGGGTCTCGATTCCCCCACTCTGGGCAAGAGACTGTGTTTTTATCTGATCTACTCCTCTCATGATTTTGTACACCTCTGTAAGATCACCCCTCATCCTCCTGCACTCCCCTGCTCAGCCTCTCGAGATAGCTCAGACTCCAGAGTCCTGGCAACATCCTTGTCAATCTTTTTGCACCCGTTCCAACTTAACAACAACCTTCCAAAAATTGGTACCCAAAACTGAAATACATGCAATAAATGTGGTCTCATCGTCCTCTCAACATCAACCTCTCAACCTCGATGTTGAATACTCTGGCTGATAAAGGCCAATGGGCCAAAAGCCCTTTTGCCCACCCTATGTACCTGTGACTCCGCCTTTAAGAAATCTTGAACCTACACTCCGAGATCCCTCTGCTCTACAACACTCCCCAGAGCCCGACCATTCACTGTGTTGGTCCTGTCCATGTTAAACTTGTCAGAATTCAACATCTCTCATTTCTCTGTATTAAATTCCATCAATCATTCCATGGCCCACCTGACCAACTGATCAAAATCTTGCTGCAATTGTTCACTACCATCTTCATTATGTCCAATACCATCCACTTTAGTGCTCGGGCTGCCCCAATTTCCCCCCACGTTCAAAGACATGCAGTTTTGTAGATAAATTGACTGGTGAGTTGGATGTGAAACATGTTGAGGCCTGTGTACCTTTGTTTGTCTGAACTTTCTCTGTAGTTTAGATCAGTTTAGAGATACAGTGTGGAAACAGTATCTTTGGCCCACTGAGTTTATGCCGAACAATGATCACCTGTACATCAGTTGTGTGATGCAGGAAAAACATTCCCAATGTTGAGGGGCTCAGAACCAGGGGCCACCGTCTTAGAATAAAGGGGAGGCCATTTAAAACTGAGAGTTGTGAATTTGTGGAATTTGTGGAATTTTCTGCCACAGAGGGCAGTGGAGGCCAAATCACTGGATGAATTTAAGAGAGAGTTAGATAGAGCTCTGGGGGCTAGTGGAATCAAGGGATTTGGGGAGAAGTTGGGCACAGGTTACTGATTGTGGATGTCCAGCCATGATCACAATGATTTTGGATGATCAGCCATGATCGCAATGAATGGCGGTGCTGGCTCTAAGGGCCGAATGGCCTCCTACTAGACCTGTTTTATATGTTTCTATGTTCTCAATTGTTACTCCATTTCCTGAATCATTTTTGACACTTCATCGTACTGATTTAACATGTTATTTTTTGAATGCAAGGAAAACATCGTTCTTCAAATTAACGGAATGTCTGGTTTGTGACTGTCCCAAGATCTGCGCCCGTCAGCAGGAGATGTAAACCTGGGTAATCTACTCGTCCACAAATGTTATGGTGGTCAACTGTTGGGTCGGCTGCGAACGATTCCAGTCTGGATTTGGCCATGGAGAGTCGCTACCCCGAGCGCCGGTCTGTCAAGAGCAACAATGGAGTCAGAATGGACGAATGACAAACCGCATTAATGTTGAGGCACCCCATAAATATAAAGCAATGTTTCAACCTAGGTTGTTACATTGAGATTACCGACGGTTGAACTGGAGTAGCGAATCCACTCCCCATGATAGAATGCGACAAATAGTATTCAAGTTGATTCAGTAAAGGGATGGTTGTATTGGACCGCTGCCACGCGTACCACTAAATGATGAGTAGTCCTCAATCGTAGTAAAGATCGGAGCGATAATCTCATGATTACTATCTATGTTGTGTTACAATGGAAAGAAAACGTTGTTTCTCCATTGGGATTTGAGGCGCACTGGATCAGAAAATGCGGCCTCCTTTGTTAAATGGAGATACTGAACAGATATTGCGCAAGTTATTTTCAAGATCAGGCATATCTTGAGTTCTATAAATGAGGGTCATCTCGGGATCTGAACAACACTGCAGACTGAACGGGCTGGGGGCACCGAAAGCTCAATCACGTTCTCATAAAGGGAACCACAGATCTGTGCAACAGTTGGATTGGATGGAATTCAACAGAGATCATTTACTGTGTTCGTTTGCATTTAATTTCTGATGTCTGTTTTTTTTTAATCCCTTGGAAACATTTTGAATAATTTGCTGATTTCGATAACGCGTCCCTCCGGCAGAGCTGGACAGAAACGAACCCTCCAACAGCAGGATATGATGGACACTTTTTTCTTTATATTCTACTCCCTTGTTACCGCAATTGGCATCCCTGTTGAGCACTTCTTGCAACAGATTAATTACGGGGAATTGACGACGTCAGACTGGCGAAAGAAGTTTATCCTGTTTTTATTTTCCTCACTCTTCATTTGTTGTTGAAGTTCCATTCATTATCAACAGTTCGCTGGTGGCGTTGCTTCATATTTCCGCCCTTTTGGAGTATTTAGAATTATTTCACCACATAGTGATTGCTAGGTTACTAAATGTCGACCGGCGTGGCAATTCAGTTATACTAATTTTTCGTCTCGTACTTAGTATGCAAACTGAAAGCACACGGTATTGTGGGTTCAGTATTGATGTGGATAGAGAACTGGCTGGCAGACAGGAAGCAAAGAATATGAATAAACGGGTCCTTTTCAGAATGGCAGGCAGTGACTAGTGGGGTACCGCAAGGCTCAGTGCTGGGACCCCAGCTATTTACAATATATATTAATGATTTGGACGAGGGAATTGAATGCAACATCTCCAAGTTTGCGGATGACACGAAGCTGGGGGCAGTGTTAGCTATGAGGAGGATGCTAGGAGGCTGCAACGTGACTTGGATAGGTTAGGTGAGTGGGCAAATGCATGGCAGATGCAGTATAATGTAGATAAATGTGAGGTTATACACTTTGGTGGCAAGAACAGTAAATCAGACTATTATCTGAATGGTGACCGATTAGGAAAAGGTGAGATGCAACGAGACCTGGGTGTCGTGGTACACCAGTCATTGAAAGTAGGCATGCAGGTGCAGCAGGCAGTGAAGAAAGCGAATGGTATGTTGGCATTCATAACGAGGGGATTTGAGTATAGGAGCAGGGAGGTTCTGCTGCAGTTGTACATGGCATTGGTGAGACCACACCTGGAGTATTGCGTGCAGTTTTGGTCTCCTAATCTGAGGAAAGACATTCTTGCCATAGAGGGAGTACAGAGAAGGTTCACCAGATTGATTCCTGGGATGGCAGGACTTTCATATGAAGGAAGACTGGATAGACTCGGCTTGTACTCGCTGGAATTTAGAACATCGAGGGGGGATCTTATAGAAACTTACAAAATTCTTAAGGGGTTGGGCAGGCTAGATGCAGGAAGATTGTTCCCGATGTTGGGGAAGTCTAGAACAAGGGGTCACAGTTTAAGGATAAGGGGGAAGTCTTTTAGGACCGAGATGAGAACGATTTTTTTCACACAGAGAGTGGCAAATCTGTGCAATTCTCTGCCACAGAAGGTAGTTGAGGCCAGTTCATTGGCTATATTTAAGAGGGAGTTAGATGTGGCCCTTGTGGCTAAATGGATCAGGGAGTATGGAGGGAAGGCAGGTACAGGATACTGAGTTGGATGATCAGCCATGATCATATTGAATGGTGGTGCGGGCTCGAAGGGCCGAATGGCCTACTCCTGCACCTATTTTCTATGTTTCTACTCTCTGGCCTAGCTCATTGGAGCTGATCCACAATTTCCATGGAAATGCGGACATGTTCCCTTATTGCCATGGGCTGCAATGTGACTGTTCATCCGACGCAAAATGCACCGACGCAATTCAAACTGTGCATGTCCGCAACACTATCCAAACTTCTCGCTGTAGCCTTAATGTTGGGGGTAAATGTACCCGATATTTTATTTTTAAATCTGATCTAATTTGCTTTTATATTGAAATCGTCTCTAACCGTTAAAATTTGACAAGTTAGTTACCAAGGCGAAGTTTCAAAGACGTCTTGTTGCTCGACAGCTCCATAACTCCCCGCCCGCTTCATCGGTTTGGGTGTTTGTTAACACATTGCTGGTGAATACGCGCGGGGGCTGTAATCCCTGCGAGGGACCACACTAAAATGACCGGTATAAAGCACTTCATCGGAGCTATGAAAATGAGACCATTTATTCCCATTCTGGTTGTACGGATGCGCCGAGGTTATGGATGTCCACGAGGTGTAAATGTCCTGAAATTTGGTTTTTAGACGCGCGTTGATTGTCTGTTGCAATTTATCACGTTGTTTATTTTACTTTCTTCCTCTCAAGTTAATCTGCTTGCAATCGTCATTCTCTGCCGAGGAAAGTGTGGCCTCTCCAAATGCATCACCTGCTATCTCGTGTCGATGGCTGTGGCGGATCTAATGGTTGTGATCATCGAAGTCCTGATGTACAAAATGATACAGGCAAACTTGTTTTGGTTTCAATCATATTTGTACAACCTGGTCCTGGTTCTTAGAAATGCTCCGTGCTCTCTTGTTCACTATACCTTTTGCAAGGTGGTTTTAGATTGGTCTGTGTGGCTTACGGTCGCTTTCACCTTCGATCGGTTTGTGGCCATTTGCTGGGCTAAGTTTAAGACAAAATACTGCACCCCAAAAATTGCGGGATTGATTATTGGCACAATCTGCGTCACCTTCTGTCTAAAGAACATACCTTTTTATTTCCGGTATATGAGGATATCGAATAATTATTCCGGTTATTGGGTGTGTAGAGGTAAACCCCCGCTTCGTGATACTGGAGAGGTCCAGGGTCTTTATTGGGTGGACGTACTGTTGAATCCGCTGCTTCCTTTCTTCCTCATTTTGACTCTCAATTCACTGACTGTCAGTCGGATCCTGGTGGCGAGCAAACGCCGCCGGGCGCTGAAGGGACAGAGAAATGGCAGCAAGCAGCGAGATCCTGAGATGGAGACCCGGCGACAATCCATCATTCTCCTCTTCACCATGTCTGCGAGTTTCCTTCTCTGCTGGGCGACAACCACGCTGGTCTTCATTCTCATGAGATGTCTCTACACAGACCTGGAGACGTCTATCCGGCTTTATTATGCAAAGCAAGTGGGGTATGCAGTTCAGCTTCTCAGCTGCTGCGCAGACACCTTTATTTACGGAGTGACTCAGACCAAATTTAGAGAGCAACTGAAGATTGCGATCTGCTTTCCCATTACTCCGTTCGTTAAAATGTTGAGGTACTGTGTATCGAAAGGTAAAATGGTTCAATAACATTCTTCTATTCAAAGAAAGCAGAGAATTTCTGCACCTTCAGTGGACACGACCTCGGTCCACCCAGTGCACGCTAATCTGATATTAGATCTAATCGTGACAGTCCGAGACGTCTCGATTCATTCATTTCCAATATAGAATGTAAAGATTATTTTCAAGTCGGGACTAATTTTCAAACACAATTTGTTTACCCTCAATGACGTATTGTGAGTTAACGTTGTTGGTACCGTGCACAGATACGGATAGCGACACACCCTGTGATTCTCAACGTCTCCCCGACGCCTGTGAAACACTGACAAGTGTTATAGCTGTATTCAGTGACTGATTCCATTATTTACAGTGCATTCAGGAAGTATTCAGACCCCTTCACTTTTCCACATTTTGCTACGTTAGTCTTATTTAAAAATTGATTAAATTCATTTTTTTATCATCAATCTACACACAATACCCCATAATCAATAAAGCGAAAACAGGTGCCTAGAAATTTTTGCAAATTAATTGGAAAGAAATAACTGAAATATCACATTCACATAAGTATTCAGATCCTTTACTCAGTACTTTGTTGAGGCACCTTTGGGAGCGATTACAACCTTAAGTCTTCTTGGATATGACGTTACAAGCTTGGCACACCTGTATTTGGGTAATTTCTCCAATTCTTCTCCCTTGAGAGCAGATCCTCTCAAGCTCTGTCAGGTTGGATGGGGAGCGTCGAAGCACAGCTACTTTCAGGTCCCGCCAGAGATATGCGATCGAGCTCAAGTCCGTGCTCTGGCTGGGCCACTCAAAGACATTGTCACCAAACCACTCCTGCGTTGACTCCGCCCCGGTCTGAGGTCCAGAACGCTCTGGAGCAGGTTTTCATAAAGGATCTCTCTGTACTTTGCTGCGTTCATCTTTCCCTCGATCCTGACCGGTCTTCCAGTTCCTGCCGCTGAAAAACATCCCCACATCCTGATGCTGCCACCACCATGCTTCACTGTAGGTATGGTATTTGTCAGGTGAGGAGCGGTGCCGCTTGGCATTCAGGCCAAAGAGTTCAATCTTGGTTTCATCAGACCAGAGAAGCTTGTTTCTCGTGGTCTGAGAGTCCTTTAGGTGCCTTATGACAAACTCCAAGCGGGCTGTCAAGTGCCTTTTACTGAGGAGTGGCAACCGTCTGACCACTCTTCCATAAAGGCCTGGTTGGTGGAATGCTGCAGATATAGTTGTCCTTCTGGAAGTTTCTCCCATCTTCACAGAGGAACTCTGGAGCTCTGTCAGAGTTACCATCGGGTTCTTGGTCACTTGCATGACGAAGGCCATTCTCCCCCAATTGCTCAGTTTGGCTGGGCGGCCAACTCTATGAAGAGTCCTGGTGGTCCCCAATTTCTTCCATTTAAGAATGACGGCGACAACTGGGCTCCTCGGGACCTGCAATCCTGCAGAAACTGTTTTATACCCTTCCCCAGATCTGTGTCTCGACACAACCCTGTCTCGGAGGTCATTATATAGACAGGTGCATGCCCTTCCAAATCATGTCCAATCAATTTAATTTACCACTGGTGGACTCCAATCAAGTTGTAGAAACATCTCAAGGATAATCAATGGAAACAGGATGAACCTAAGTTCAATTTTGAGTGTCATAGCAAAGGGTCTGAATACTTATGTAAATGTGATATTTCAGTTATTTATTTTTAATTACTTTGTAAAAATTTCTAAACAACTGTTGTCGCGTTTTTATTATGGTGTATATGTGTACATTGATGATTAAAAAAAGAATTTAATCAATTTTAATATAAAGCTGTAACATGTGGAAAAAGTGAAGGGGTCTGAATACTTTCTGAATGCACTGTAGTAAAGTAACGCTTCAAATCTGCGCGGTGTGAAATATAGATACCAATGATCACAATATAGCCACCGTCGCTTCCTACCCGAGGTCTCTCCGCACATCGCCACTTACCCAATGCTCCCCACGCTGGGAACTCCCCTTCCCACTTCGCCCGGCGCCCCATGTCTGACTCAGCTACCCGGAGCGGGACATTCCACGACCCGACTTACCCGCCCAGACTGTTCCGCCCCAATGGTCCAACCTACCCCTGAAAGGGACATCCTCTTCACCACTCCCTTCGCCATGCCCCTTATTGCCCGGATCCACAATCCGCCCGGCATTTCCACCTTGCACCCCTCCGTCAGGCGCCCTCTCCGGCCCCTTCCCCCCTCCCCCAGCCCCACTATATCGGTCCCATTTTCCACTCTTTCCCTCTGCCTTTCCCCCCTCCCCCCCCCCCCCCTCTACCGGCTCCCTTTCGCCGCAAGCTCCCATTTGCTCGGTTCTCCCTGGCCCAGCACCCCCTGCCCCGGCTCTCTCTGCCGGTGCCCCTCCCTGGCCGGCTCCCCTCGCCCGCAATTCCTCGCCCTCCCAACGTGGACCGCCCCCTTCACACAGACCCCTCTTCCGTGGGCTCCGATTCGCCCAGCCCCCACTTCGCCCGTACCAGCCGTGCCCCCCTAATCCCGATCACTACTTCATCCACACCTTCCTTGCTATATCCAACCCAACCCCCCCCCCCTACACACACCACCTCCCCTTCGTACGGGACTTCCTCCCTCATCGCCACATCTTCCCCGACTCTCGGCACAGCATGCCCCCACTCTCACCCAACGCAAGCCCCCCCCCTCCAGTTCCATCGTTCTTCATTCCGTATTGCAGTCCGTACCACCCCTAAACGCTTACGGAGGTGGACAAGGGGAATTTCCGAGCTCGCCTCTACCAACACTCCCGGCACCGTCGATCGTGCTCACAGTTACCGGCCGGACAGTGGAATGTGAAAAGGTCTCTCCGCCTTCCAGCCAAGCAGTTACCGAGGAGTGAGAGCGAGATCAGCGAACCCCAATTGCTATTCGTTCAGTGGAACGACCTGAGCAGACGGATGATTCGGAGGCTTATCTCCGAGAGTTGAGAGTTTACTCCGCGATTATGCCCAGGTCTTGTTCATGTGTTCATGGTGGCATTCACCATTCCTTGTCCATGAGCAGCCACAGTTCTCCCGGTAGTGACGGTTCCCTTGCGTGTATCATCCCCCCCCCACCCCCCTCCCCGCCGCCAGTGACGCACCCCACACCTGCACTGATGGTCCCCACGTCAGTGACCCTCCCTCGCCTGCGATCCATGCCCAACCCGCCAGTCTTGGAATCACACATTTTGAAGTTTCATACAATGCGACCACGGTGGCGCAGCGGTAGAGTACAGCGCTGACAGCACACGCTGTTGCATCCCGACTACAGATGCTGTCTGTATGGAGTTTGTACGTTCTCCCTGTGACCGCATGGGTTTTCTCCGAGATCTTCGGTTTCCTCCCAAACTCCAAAGACGTACAGATATGCAGGTTAGTTGGCTGGGTGTATGTGTAAATTGTCCCCAGCTTGTGCAGGGCAGTGTTGATGTGTGGGGATCGCTGGCTTACTGATGAGGAAATGGACCCATAAACTCCTCCAGGACTGAAATACATGCTATAAATGTGGTCTCATCGTCCTCTCAACATCGACCTCTCAACCTCGATGTTGAATACTCTGGCTGATAAAGGCCAATGGGCCAAAAGCCCTTTTGCCCACCCTATGTACCTGTGACTCCGCCTTTAAGAAATCTTGAACCTACACTCCGAGATCCCTCTGCTCTACAACACTCCCCAGAGCCCGACCATTCACTGTGTTGGTCCTGTTCATGTTAAAATTGTCAGAATTCAACATCTCTCATTTCTCTGTATTAAATTCCATCAATCATTCCATGGCCCACCTGACCAACTGATCAAAATCTTGCTGCAATTGTTCACTACCATCTTCATTATGTCCAATACCATCCACTTTAGTGCTCGGGCTGCCCCAATTTCCCCCCACGTTCAAAGACATGCAGTTTTGTAGATAAATTGACTGGTGAGTTGAATGTGAAACATGTAGAGGCCTGTGTACCTTTGTTTGTCTGAACTTTCTCTGTAGTTTAGATCAGTTTAGAGATACAGTGTGGAAACAGTATCTTTGGCCCACTGAGTTTATGCCGAACAATGATCACCTGTACATCAGTTGTGTGATGCAGGAAAAACATTCCCAATGTTGAGGGGCTCAGAACCAGGGGCCACCGTCTTAGAATAAAGGGGAGGCCATTTAAAACTGAGAGTTGTGAATTTGTGGAATTTGTGGAATTTTCTGCCACAGAGGGCAGTGGAGGCCAAATCACTGGATGAATTTAAGAGAGAGTTAGATAGAGCTCTGGGGGCTAGTGGAATCAAG
The DNA here is from genome assembly GCF_053455715.1 of Rhinoraja longicauda. NCBI lineage: Eukaryota > Metazoa > Chordata > Chondrichthyes > Rajiformes > Arhynchobatidae > Rhinoraja > Rhinoraja longicauda. The sequence goes on from NC_135996.1 coordinate 2,311,389, forward strand.
GGATTTGGGGAGAAGTTGGGCACAGGTTATTGATTGTGGATGTCCAGCCATGATCACAATGATTTTGGATGATCAGCCATGATCGCGATGAATGGCGGTGCTGGCTCTAAGGGCCGAATGGCCTCCTACTAGACCTGTTTTATATGTTTCTATGTTCTCAATTGTTACTCGATTTCCGGTATCACCTTCATGAATCATTTTTGACACTTCGTCGTACTGATTTAACATGTTATTTTTTGAATGCAAGGAAAACATCGTTCTTCAAATTAAAAGAATGTCTGGTTTGTGACGGTCCCTAGATCTGCGCCCGTCAGCAGGAGATGCAAACCTGGGTAATCTACTCGTCCACAAATGTTATGGTGGTCAACTGTTGGGTCGGCTGCGAACGATTCCAGTCTGGATTTGGCCATGGAGAGTCGCTACCCCGAGCGCCGGTCTGTCAAGAGCAACAATGGAGTCAGAATGGACGAATGACAAACCGCATTAATGTTGAGGCACCCCATAAATATAAAGCAATGTTTCAACCTAGGTTGTTACATTGAGATTACCGACGGTTGAACTGGAGTAGCGAATCCACTCCCCATGATAGAATGCGACAAACAGTATTCAAGTTGATTCAGTAAAGGGATGGTTGTATTGGACCGCTGCCACGCGTACCACTAAATGATGAGTAGTCCTCAATCGTAGTAAAGATCGGAGCGATAATCTCATGATTACTATCTATGTTGTGTTACAATGGAAAGAAAACGTTGTTTCTCCATTGGGATTTGAGGCGCACTGGATCAGAAAATGCGGGCTCCTTTGTTAAATGACGATACTGAACAGATATTGCGCAAGTTATTTTCAAGATCAGGCATATCTTGAGTTCTATAAATGAGGGTCATCTCGGGATCTGAACAACACTGCAGACTGAACGGGCTGGGGGCACCGAAAGCTCAATCACGTTCTCATAAAGGGAACCACAGATCTGTGCAACAGTTGGATTGGATGGAATTCAACAGAGATCATTTACTGTGTTCGTTTGCATTTAATTTCTGATGTCTGTTTTTTTTAATCCCTTGGAAACATTTTGAATAATTTGCTGATTTCGATAACGCGTCCCTCCGGCAGAGCTGGACAGAAACGAACCCTCCAACAGCAGGATATGATGGACACTTTTTTCTTTATATTCTACTCCCTTGTTACCGCGATTGGCATCCCTGTTGAGCACTTCTTGCAACAGATTAATTACGGGGAATTGACGACGTCAGACTGGCGAAAGAAGTTTATCCTGTTTTTATTTTCCTCACTCTTCATTTGTTGTTGAAGTTCCATTCATTACCAACAGTTCGCTGGTGGCGTTGCTTCATATTTCCGCCCTTTTGGAGTATTTAGAATTATTTCACCACATAGTGATTGCTAGGTTACTAAATGTCGACCGGCGTGGCAATTCAGTTATACTAATTTTTCGTCTCGTACTTAGTATGCAAACTGAAAGCACACGGTATTGTGGGTTCAGTATTGATGTGGATAGAGAACTGGCTGGCAGACAGGAAGCAAAGAATATGAATAAACGGGTCCTTTTCAGAATGGCAGGCAGTGACTAGTGGGGTACCGCAAGGCTCAGTGCTGGGACCCCAGCTATTTACAATATATATTAATGATTTGGACGAGGGAATTGAATGCAACATCTCCAAGTTTGCGGATGACACGAAGCTGGGGGCAGTGTTAGCTATGAGGAGGATGCTAGGAGGCTGCAACGTGACTTGGATAGGTTAGGTGAGTGGGCAAATGCATGGCAGATGCAGTATAATGTAGATAAATGTGAGGTTATACACTTTGGTGGCAAGAACAGTAAATCAGACTATTATCTGAATGGTGGCCGATTAGGAAAAGGTGAGATGCAACGAGACCTGGGTGTCGTGGTACACCAGTCATTGAAAGTAGGCATGCAGGTGCAGCAGGCAGTGAAGAAAGCGAATGGTATGTTGGCATTCATAACGAGGGGATTTGAGTATAGGAGCAGGGAGGTTCTGCTGCAGTTGTACATGGCATTGGTGAGACCACAGCTGGAGTATTGCGTACAGTTTTGGTCTCCTAATCTGAGGAAAGACATTCTTGCCATAGAGGGAGTACAGAGAAGGTTCACCAGATTGATTCCTGGGATGGCAGGACTTTCATATGAAGGAAGACTGGATAGACTCGGCTTGTACTCGCTGGAATTTAGAAGATCGAGGGGGGATCTTATAGAAACTTACAAAATTCTTAAGGGGTTGGGCAGGCTAGATGCAGGAAGATTGTTCCCGATGTTGGGGAAGTCTAGAACAAGGGGTCACAGTTTAAGGATAAGGGGAAGTCTTTTAGGACCGAGATGAGAACGATTTTTTTCACACAGAGAGTGGCAAATCTGTGCAATTCTCTGCCACAGAAGGTAGTTGAGGCCAGTTCATTGGCTATATTTAAGAGGGAGTTAGATGTGGCCCTTGTGGCTAAATGGATCAGGGAGTATGGAGGGAAGGCAGGTACAGGATACTGAGTTGGATGATCAGCCATGATCTTATTGAATGGTGGTGCGGGCTCGAAGGGCCGAATGGCCTACTCCTGCACCTATTTTCTATGTTTCTACTCTCTGGCCTAGCTCATTGGAGCTGATCCACAATTTCCATGGAAATGCGGACATGTTCCCTTATTGCCATGGGCTGCAATGCGACTGTTCATCCGACGCAAAATGCACCGACGCAATTCAAACTGTGCATGTCCGCAACACTATCCAAACTTCTCGCTGTAGCCTTAATGTTGGGGGTAAATGTACCCGATATTTTATTTTTAAATCTGATCTAATTTGCTTTTATATTGAAATCGTCTCTAACCGTTAAAATTTGACAAGTTAGTTACCAAGGCGAAGTTTCAAAGACGTCTTGTTGCTCGACAGCTACATAACTCCCCGCCCGCTTCATCGGTTTGGGTGTTTGTTAACACATTGCTGGTGAATACGCGCGGGGGCTGTAATCCCTGCGAGGGACCACAGTAAAATGACCGGTATAAAGCACTTCATCGGAGCTATGAAAATGAGACCATTTATTCCCATTCTGGTTGTACGGATGCGCCGAGGTTATGGATGTCCACGAGGTGTAAATGTCGTGAAATTTGGTTTTTAGACGCGCGTTGATTGTCTGTTGCAATTTATCACGTTGTTTATTTTACTTTCTTCCTCTCAAGTTAATCTGCTTGCAATCGTCATTCTCTGCCGAGGAAAGTGTGGCCTCTCCAAATGCATCACCTGCTATCTCGTGTCGATGGCTGCGGCGGATCTAATGGTTGTGATCATCGAAGTCCTGATGTTAAATGATACAGGCAAACTTGTTTTGGTTTCATTCATATTTGTACAACCTGGTCCTGGTTCTTAGAAATGCTCCGTTCTCTCTTGTTCACTATACCTTTTGCAAGGTGGTTTTAGATTGGTCTGTGTGGCTTACGGTCGCTTTCACCTTCGATCGGTTTGTGGCCATTTGCTGGGCTAAGTTTAAGACAAAATACTGCACCCCAAAAATTGCGGGATTGATTATTGGCACAATCTGCGTCACCTTCTGTCTAAAGAACATACCTTTTTATTTCCGGTATATGAGGATATCGAATAATTATTCCGGTAATTGGGTGTGTAGAGGTAAACCCCCGCTTCGTGATACTGGAGAGGTCCAGGGTCTTTATTGGATGGACGTACTGTTGAATCCGCTGCTTCCTTTCTTCCTCATTTTGACTCTCAATTCACTGACTGTCAGTCGGATCCTGGTGGCGAGCAAACGCCGCCGGGCGCTTAAGGGACAGAGAAATGGCAGCAAGCAGCGAGATCCTGAGATGGAGACCCGTCGACAATCCATCATTCTCCTCTTCACCATGTCTGCGAGTTTCCTTCTCTGCTGGGCGACAACCACGCTGGTCTTCATTCTCATGAGATGTCTCTACACAGACCTGGAGACGCCTATCCGGCTTTATTATGCAAAGCAAGTGGAGTATGCAGTTCAGCTTCTCAGCTGCTGCGCAGACACCTTTATTTACGGAGTGACTCAGACCAAATTTAGAGAGCAACTGAAGATTGCGATCTGCTTTCCCATTACTCCGTTCGTTAAAATGTTGAGGTACTGTGTATCGAAAGGTAAAATGGTTCAATAACATTCTTCTATTCTGAGAAAGCAGAGAATTTCTGCACCTTCAGTGGACACGACCTCGGTCCACCCAGTGCACGCTCAGCTGATATTAGATCTAATCGTGACAGTCCGAGACGTCTCGATTCATTCATTTCCAATATAGAATGTAAAGATTATTTTCAAGTCGGGACTAATTTTCAAACACAATTTGTTTACCCTCAATGACGTATTGTGAGTTAACGTTGTTGGTACCGTGCACAGATACGGATAGCGACACACCCTGTGATTCTCAACGTCTCCCCGACGCCTGTGAAACACTGACAAGTGTTATAGCTGTATTCAGTGACTGATTCCATTATTTACAGTGCATTCAGGAAGTATTCAGACCCCTTCACTTTTCCACATTTTGCTACGTTAGTCTTATTTAAAAATTGATTAAATTCATTTTTTTATCATCAATCTACACACAATACCCCATAATCAATAAAGCGAAAACAGGTGCCTAGAAATTTTTGCAAATTAATTGGAAAGAAATAACTGAAATATCACATTCACATAAGTATTCAGATCCTTTACTCAGTACTTTGTTGAGGCACCTTTGGGAGCGATTACAACCTTAAGTCTTCTTGGATATGACGTTACAAGCTTGGCACACCTGTATTTGGGTAATTTCTCCAATTCTTCTCCCTTGAGAGCAGATCCTCTCAAGCTCTGTCAGGTTGGATGGGGAGCGTCGAAGCACAGCTACTTTCAGGTCCCGCCAGAGATATGCGATCGAGCTCAAGTCCGTGCTCTGGCTGGGCCACTCAAAGACATTGTCACCAAACCACTCCTGCGTTGACTCCGCCCCGGTCTGAGGTCCAGAACGCTCTGGAGCAGGTTTTCATAAAGGATCTCTCTGTACTTTGCTGCGTTCATCTTTCCCTCGATCCTGACCGGTCTTCCAGTTCCTGCCGCTGAAAAACATCCCCACATCCTGATGCTGCCACCACCATGCTTCACTGTAGGTATGGTATTTGTCAGGTGAGGAGCGGTGCCGCTTGGCATTCAGGCCAAAGAGTTCAATCTTGGTTTCATCAGACCAGAGAAGCTTGTTTCTCATGGTCTGAGAGTCCTTTAGGTGCCTTATGACAAACTCCAAGCGGGCTGTCAAGTGCCTTTTACTGAGGAGTGGCAACCGTCTGACCACTCTTCCATAAAGGCCTGGTTGGTGGAATGCTGCAGATATAGTTGTCCTTCTGGAAGTTTCTCCCATCTTCACAGAGGAACTCTGGAGCTCTGTCAGAGTTACCATCGGGTTCTTGGTCACTTGCATGACGAAGGCCATTCTCCCCCAATTGCTCAGTTTGGCTGGGCGGCCAACTCTATGAAGAGTCCTGGTGGTCCCCAATTTCTTCCATTTAAGAATGACGGCGACAACTGGGCTCCTCGGGACCTGCAATCCTGCAGAAACTGTTTTATACCCTTCCCCAGATCTGTGTCTCGACACAACCCTGTCTCGGAGGTCATTATATAGACAGGTGCATGCCCTTCCAAATCATGTCCAATCAATTTAATTTACCACTGGTGGACTCCAATCAAGTTGTAGAAACATCTCAAGGATAATCAATGGAAACAGGATGAACCTAAGTTCAATTTTGAGTGTCATAGCAAAGGGTCTGAATACTTATGTAAATGTGATATTTCAGTTATTTATTTTTAATTACTTTGTAAAAATTTCTAAACAACTGTTGTCGCGTTTTTATTATGCTGTATATGTGTACATTGATGATTAAAAAAAGAATTTAATCAATTTTAATATAAAGCTGTAACATGTGGAAAAAGTGAAGGGGTCTGAATACTTTCTGAATGCACTGTAGTAAAGTAACGCTTCAAATCTGCGCGGTGTGAAATATAGATACCAATGATCACAATATAGCCACCGTCGCTTCCTACCCGAGGTCTCTCCGCACATCGCCACTTACCCAATGCTCCCCACGCTGGGAACTCCCCTTCCCACTTCGCCCGGCGCCCCATGTCTGACTCAGCTACCCGGAGCGGGACATTCCACGACCCGACTTACCCACCCAGACTGTTCCGCCCCAATGGTCCAACCTACCCCTTAAAGGGACATCCTCTTCACCACTCCCTTCGCCATGCCCCTTATTGCCCGGATCCACAATCCGCCCGGCATTTCCACCTTGCACCCCTCCGTCAGGCGCCCTCTCCGGCCCCTTCCCCCCTCCCCCAGCCCCACTATATCGGTCCCATTTTCCACTCTTTCCCTCTGCCTTTCCCTCCTCCCCCCCCTCTACCGGCTCCCTTTCGCCGCAAGCTCCCATTTGCTCGGTTCTCCCTGGCCCAGCACCCCCTGTCCCGGCTCTCTCTGCCGGTGCCCCTCCCTGGCCGGCTCCCCTCGCCCGCAATTCCTCGCCCTCCCAACGTGGACCGCCCCCTTCACACAGACCCCTCTTCCGTGGGCTCCGATTCGCCCAGCCCCCACTTCGCCCGTACCAGCCGTGCCCCCCTAATCCCGATCACTACTTCATCCACACCTTCCTTGCTATATCCAACCCAACCCCCCCCCCCCCCCTACACACACCACCTCCCCTTCGTACGGGACTTCCTCCCTCATCGCCACATCTTCCCCGACTCTCGGCACAGCATGCCCCCACTCTCACCCAACGCAAGCCCCCCCCCCCTCCAGTTCCATCGTTCTTCATTCCGTATTGCAGTCCGTACCACCCCTAAACGCTTACGGAGGTGGACAAGGGGAATTTCCGAGCTCGCCTCTACCAACACTCCCGGCACCGTCGATCGTGCTCACAGTTACCGGCCTGACAGTGGAATGTGAAAAGGTCTCTCCGCCTTCCAGCCAAGCAGTTACCGAGGAGTGAGAGCGAGATCAGCGAACCCCAATTGCTATTCGTTCAGTGGAACGACCTGAGCAGACGGATGATTCGGAGGCTTATCTCCGAGAGTTGAGAGTTTACTCCGCGATTATGCCCAGGTCTTGTTCATGTGTTCATGGTGGCATTCACCATTCCTTGTCCATGAGCAGCCACAGTTCTCCCGGTAGTGACGGTTCCCTTGCGTGTATCATCCCCCCCCCACCCCCCTCCCCGCCGCCAGTGACGCACCCCACACCTGCACTGATGGTCCCCACGTCAGTGACCCTCCCTCGCCTGCGATCCATGCCCAACCCGCCAGTCTTGGAATCACACATTTTGAAGTTTCATACAATGCGACCACGGTGGCGCAGCGGTAGAGTACAGCGCTTACAGCACACGCTGTTGCATCCCGACTACAGGTGCTGTCTGTATGGAGTTTGTACGTTCTCCCTGTGACCGCATGGGTTTTCTCCGAGATCTTCGGTTTCCTCCCAAACTCCAAAGACGTACAGATATGCAGGTTAGTTGGCTGGGTGTGTGTGTAAATTGTCCCCAGCTTGTGCAGGGCAGTGTTGATGTGTGGGGATCGCTGGCTAACTGATGAGGAAATGGACCCATAAACTCCTCCAGGACTGAAATACATGCTATAAATGTGGTCTCATCGTCCTCTCAACATCGACCTCTCAACCTCGATGTTGAATACTCTGGCTGATAAAGGCCAATGGGCCAAAAGCCCTTTTGCCCACCCTATGTACCTGTGACTCCGCCTTTAAGAAATCTTGAACCTACACTCCGAGATCCCTCTGCTCTACAACACTCCCCAGAGCCCGACCATTCACTGTGTTGGTCCTGTCCATGTTAAACTTGTCAGAATTCAACATCTCTCATTTCTCTGTATTAAATTCCATCAATCATTCCATGGCCCACCTGACCAACTGATCAAAATCTTGCTGCAATTGTTCACTACCATCTTCATTATGTCCAATACCATCCACTTTAGTGCTCGGGCTGCCCCAATTTCCCCCCACGTTCAAAGACATGCAGTTTTGTAGATAAATTGACTGGTGAGTTGGATGTGAAACATGTAGAGGCCTGTGTACCTTTGTTTGTCTGAACTTTCTCTGTAGTTTAGATCAGTTTAGAGATACAGTGTGGAAACAGTATCTTTGGCCCACTGAGTTTATGCCGAACAATGATCACCTGTACATCAGTTGTGTGATGCAGGAAAAACATTCCCAATGTTGAGGGGCTCAGAACCAGGGGCCACCGTCTTAGAATAAAGGGGAGGCCATTTAAAACTGAGAGTTGTGAATTTGTGGAATTTGTGGAATTTTCTGCCACAGAGGGCAGTGGAGGCTAAATCACTGGATGAATTTAAGAGAGAGTTAGATAGAGCTCTGGGGGCTAGTGGAATCAAGGGATTTGGGGAGAAGTTGGGCACAGGTTACTGATTGTGGATGTCCAGCCATGATCACAATGATTTTGGATGATCAGCCATGATCGCGATGAATGGCGGTGCTGGCTCTAAGGGCCGAATGGCCTCCTACTAGACCTGTTTTATATGTTTCTATGTTCTCAATTGTTACTCCATTTCCTGTATCACCTTCATGAATCATTTTTGACACTTCGTCGTACTGATTTAACATGTTATTTTTTGAATGCAAGGAAAACATCGTTCTTCAAATTAAAAAATGTCTGGTTTGTGACTGTCCCAAGATCTGCGCCCGTCAGCAGGAGATGCAAACCTGGGTAATCTACTCGTTCACAAATGTTATGGTAGTCAACTGTTGGGTCGGCTGCGAACGATTCCAGTCTGGATTTGGCCATGGAGAGTCGCTACCCCGAGCGCCGGTCTGTCAAGAGCAACAATGGAGTCAGAATGGACGAATGACAAACCGCATTAATGTTGAGGCACCCCATAAATATAAAGCAATGTTTCAACCTAGGTTGTTACATTGAGATTACCGACGGTTGAACTGGAGTAGCGAATCCACTCCCCATGATAGAATGCGACAAACAGTATTCAAGTTGATTCAGTAAAGGGATGGTTGTATTGGACCGCTGCCACGCGTACCACTAAATGATGAGTAGTCCTCAATCGTAGTAAAGATCGGAGCGATAATCTCATGATTACTATCTATGTTGTGTTACAATGGAAAGAAAACGTTGTTTCTCCATTGGGATTTGAGGCGCACTGGATCAGAAAATGCGGGCTCCTTTGTTAAATGACGATACTGAACAGATATTGCGCAAGTTATTTTCAAGATCAGGCATATCTTGAGTTCTATAAATGAGGGTCATCTCGGGATCTGAACAACACTGCAGACTGAAAGGGCTGGGGGCACCGAAAGCTCAATCACGTTCTCATAAAGGGAACCACAGATCTGTGCAACAGTTGGATTGGATGGAATTCAACAGAGATCATTTACTGTGTTCGTTTGCATTTAATTTCTGATGTCTGTTTTTTTTTAATCCCTTGGAAACATTTTGAATAATTTGCTGATTTCGATAACGCGTCCCTCCGGCAGAGCTGGACAGAAACGAACCCTCCAACAGCAGGATATGATGGAGGATTTTACCATTATATTCTACTCCCTTGTTACCGCGATTGGCATCCCTGGTAAGCACTTCTGGCAACAGATTAATTACGGGGAATTGACGACGTCAGACTGGCGAAAGAATTTTATCCTGTTTTTATTTTCCTCACTCTTCATTTGTTGTTGAAGTTCCATTCATTATCAACAATTCGCTGGTGGCGTTGCTTCATATTTCCGCCCTTTTGTATTTAGAATTATTTCACCACATAGTGATTGCTAGGTTACTAAATGTCGACCGGCGTGGCAATTCAGTTATACTAATTTTTCGTCTCGTACTTAGTATGCAAACTTAAAGCACACGGTATTGTGGGTTCAGTATTGAAGTGGATAGAGAACTGGCTGGCAGACAGGAAGCAAAGAATAGGAATAAACGGGTCCTTTTCAGAATGGCAGGCAGTGACTAGTGGGGCACCGCAAGGCTCAGTGCTGGGACCCCAGCTATTTGCAATATATATTGCACGGCACGGTAGCGCAGCGGTAGAGTTGCTGCTTTACAGCGAATGCAGCGCCGGAGACTCAGGTTCGATCCTGACTACGGGTGCTGCACTGTAAGGAGTTTGTACGTTCTCCCCGTGACCTGCGTGGGTTTTCTCCGAGATCTTCGGTTTCCTCCCACACTCCAAAGACGTACAGGTATGTAGGTTAATTGGCTGGGTAAATGTAAAATGTAAAAATTGTCCCTAGTGGGTGTAGGATAGTGTTAATGTACGGGGATCACTGGGCGGCACAGACTTGGAGGGCCGAAAAGGCCTGTTTCCGGCTGTATATATATGATATGATATGATATGATTAATGATTTGGACGAGGGAATTGAATGCAACATCTCCAAGTTTGCGGATAATACGAAGCTGGTTGCAGTGTTAGCTGTGAGGAGGATGCTAGAAGGCTGCAACGTGACTTGGATAGGTTAGGTGAGTGGGAAAATGCATGGACGATGCAGTATAATATAGATAAATGTGAGGTTATCCACTTTGGTGGCAAGAACAGGAAAGCAGACTATTATCTGAATGTTGGCCGATTAGGAAAAGGGGAGATGCAACGAGACCTGTGTGTCGTGGTACACCGGTCATTGAAAGTAGGCATGCAGGTGCAGCAGGCAGTGAAGAAAGCGAATGGTATGTTGGCATTCATAGCGAGGGGATTTGAGTATAGGAGCAGGGAAGTTCTGCTGCAGTTGCACATGGCATTCGTGAGAGCACACCTGGAGTATTGCGTACAGTTTTGGTCCCCTAATCTGAGGAAAGACATTCTTGCCATAGAGGGATACAGAGAAGGTTCACCAGATTGATTCCTGGGATGGCAGGAATTTCATATGAAGGAAGACTGGATAGACTCGGCTTGTACTCGATGGAATTTAGAAGATCTAGGACGGATCATCTAGAAACTAACAACATTCTTAAGGGGTTGGACAGGCTAGATGCAGGAAGATTGTTCCCGATGTTGGGGAAGTCCAGAACAAGGGGTCACTGTTTAAGGATAAGGGGAAAGTCTTTCAGGACCGAGATGAGAACTTTTTTTTCACACAGAGAGTGGTGAATCTGTGGAATTCTCTGCCACAGAAGGTAGTTGAGGCCAGTTCATTGGCTATATTTAAGAGGGAGTTAGATGTGGCCCCTGTGGCTAAATGGATCAGGGAGTATGGAGGGAAGGCAGGTACAGGATACTGAGTTGGATGATCAGCCATGATCATATTGAATGGCGGTGCAGGCTCGAAGGACCGAATGGCCTACTCCTGCCCTATTTTCTATGTTTCTATTTTTCTACTCTCGGGCGTAGCTCATCGGAGATGATCCACAATTTCCATGGAAATGCGGACATGTTCCCTTATTGCCATGGGCTGCAATGCGACTGCTCATCCGAATTATTTGAAGACTTCCTATGTCGTTCGAGTGCCTTCAAAATACACCGACGCAATTCAAACTGTGCATGTCCGCAACACGATCCAAACTTCTCGCTGTAGCCTTAATGTTGGGGGTAAATGTACCCGATCTTTTATTTTTAAATCTGATCTCATTTGTTTTTATATTGAAATCGTCTCTAACCGTTAAAATTTGATAAGTTAGTTATCAAGGCGAAGTTTCAAAGACGTCTTGTTACTCGACAGCTACATAACTCCCCGCCCGCTTCATCGGTTTGGGTGTTTGTTAACACATTGCTGGTGAATACGCGCGGGGGCTGTAATCCCTGCGAGGGACCACAGTAAAATCACCGGTATAAAGCACTTCATCGGAGCTATGAAAATGAGACCATTTATTCCCATTCTGGTTGTACGGATGCGCCGAGGATATGGATGCCCACGAGGCGTAAATGTCCTGAAATTTGTTTTTCAGAAGCGCGTTGATTGTCTGTTGCAATTTATCACGTTGATTCTTTTACTTTCTTCCTCTCAAGTTAATCTGCTTGCAATCGTCATTCTCTGCCGAGGAAAGTGTGGTCTCTCCAAATGCATCACCTGCTATCTCGTGTCGATGGCTGCGGCGGATCTAATGATTATGATCATCGAAGTCCTGATGTACGAAATGATTCAGGCATACAAAACGTACCCGTTTTTTTATGATTCACCTTTGAACAACCTGGTCATGGTTCTTAGAAATGCTCCGTTCTGTCTTGTCCACTATACCTTTTGCAAGGTGGTTTTAGATTGGTCTGTGTGGCTTACGGTCGCTTTCACCTTCGATCGGTTTGTGGCCATTTGCTGGGCTAAGTTTAAGACAAAATACTGCACCCCAAAAATTGCGGGATTGATTATTGGCACAATCTGCATCACTTTCTGCCTAAAGAACATACCTTTTTATTTCCGGTACATGACGATATCATTTAATTATTACGGTTATTGGGAGTGTGGAGGTAAATCCCCGCTTCGTGATACTGGAGAGGTCCAGGGTCTTTATTGGATTGACGTACTGTTGAACCCGCTGCTTCCTTTCTTCCTCATTTTGACTCTCAATTCACTGACTGTCAGTCGGATCCTGGTGGCGAGCAAACGCCGCCGGGCGCTTAAGGGACAGAGAAATGGCAGCAAGCAGCGAGATTCTGAGATGGAAACCCGGCGACAATCCATCATTCTCCTCTTCACCCTGTCTGCGAGTTTCCTTCTCTGCTGGGCGACAACCACGCTGGTCTTCATTCTCATGAGATGTCTCTACACAGACCTGGAGACGTCTATCCGGCTTTATTATGCAAAGCAAGTGGGGTATGCTGTTCAGCTTCTCAGCTGCTGCGCAAACACCTTTATTTACGGAGTGACTCAGACCAAATTTAGAGAGCAACTGAAGATTGCGATCAGCTTTCCCATTACTCAACTTGTTAAAATTTTGATGTACTGTGTATCGAAAGGTAAAATGGCCCAATAACATTCTTCTGTTCTGAGAAAACAGAGAAGTGCTGCACCTTCACTGGGCAAGACCTCGGTCCACCCAGTGCACGCTAAGCTAATATTAAATCGAATCCAGTTCACAGTCTGAGACGTCTCGATTCATTCATTTGCAATATAGAATATAAAGATTAGTTTCAAGTCGGGACTAATTTTCAAGCAAATTTTGTTTACCAATAATGCCGCATTGTGAGTTAATGTTGTTGGTGTCGTGCACAGATACGGATAATGACACATTGTGATTCTCGACGACTCCTCGGCGCCTGTGAAACACTGACAACTGTAGTTGCTGTATTCATTGACTGATTCCACTATTTACAGTGCATTGATGAAATATTCAGACCCCATCAATCTTTCCACATTTTGCTCCGTTACAGTCTTATTTTAAAATGCATTAAATTCATTTTTTAATCATTAATCTACATTGCGAAAACAGGTGTTTAGAAATTTTTGCAAAGTAATTAAAAATAAATAACTGAAAAATCATATTTACATAAATATTCAGACCCTTTACTCAGTATTTTGTTGAGGCACCTTTGGTAGCGATTACAGCCTCAAGTCTTCTTGGGTGTGACGCTACAAGCTTGGCACATCTGTATTTGGGTAATTTCTCCCGTTCTACTCTGCAGATCCTCTCAAGCTCTGTCAAGTTGGATGGGGAGCGTCGAATCACCGTTATTTTCAGGTCTCTACAGAGATGTTCAATCGGGTTCAAGTCCGGGCTCTGGCTGGTCCACTCAAGTACATTCACAGACGTGTCACCAAGCCACTCCTGCGTTCACCCCTCTTCATTCTGAGGTCCAGAACGCTCTGGGACAGGTTTTCATTAAAGATCTCTCTGCACTTTACTCCATTCATCTTTCCCTCGATCCTGACTAGTCTCCCAGTTCCTGCCGCTGGAAAAACATCCCCACCTCCTGATGCTGCCACCACTATGCTTCACTGTAGGTATGGTATTGGCCAGGTGATGAGCGGTATCACTTGGCATTCAGGCCAAAGAGTTCAATCTTGTTTTCATCAGACGGAGAATCTTGTTTCACATGGTTTGAGAGTCCTTCAGATGCCTCTTGGCAAACTGCAAGCGGGCTGTCATGTGGCTTTTACTGAGGAGTGACGTCCTTCTGGTCACTTTACCATAAAGGCCTGGTTTGTGGAGTGCTGCAGATACAGAAGGTTCTCCCATCTTCACAGTGGAACTCTGGAGCACTGTCAAAGTGACCATCGGGTTATTGGTCAAATAGAAACATAGCAAATAGGTACAGGAGGAGGCCATTCGGCCCTTCGAGCCAGCATCGCCATTCATTGTGATAATGGCTGATCGTCCACAATCAATAACCCGTGCCTGCCTTCTCCCCGTATCCCTTGCTTCCAGAGGCCCTCGAGCTCTATCTAACTCTCCCTTAAATCCATCCAGTGATTTGGCCTCCACTGCCCTCTGTGGCAGAGAATTCCACAAATTCACAACTCTCTGGGTGAAAAAGTTGCTTCTCACCTCAGTTATAAATGGCCTCCCTTTATTCTAAGACTGTGGCCCCTGGTTCTGGACTCGCCGAACATTGGGAACATTTCTCCTGCATCCAGCTTGTCCAGTCCCTTTATAATTTTATATGTTTCTATAAGATCCCCTCTCATCCATTGAATACAAGCCTAGTGTTTTCAATCTTTGCTCATGCCAGTCCCGCCATCTCAGGGATCAATCTCATGAATGTACGCTGCACTGCCTCAATTACAAGGATGTCCTTCCTCAAATTAGGAGACCAAATTGGTACACTATACTCCAGATGTGGTCTTACTAGGGCCCTATACAACTGCAGAAGAACCTCTTTACTCCTATACTGAAATCCTCTTGATATAATAAAAAAATAATAATAATAATGCATAGTGGCGGCGCCCGGGGCCTACGCCACTCCCTTGGTCATTCCACTCGGCACTCAGTGGACGGGGGAGGGGATTAGGTCACTTCCTGGGTCAGTTCTCTTGGGTCAGGTGGTCTGGGGATATAAAGGGTTTTGGGTGTGTCGACTCACGAGTTTTAGTGCGGTGTATGTGTTCGTTGCGGAATAAAGTATTGCTACTACTTATCTGGCGTCTGGCCTGATTTCTGTGGTGACCGCACCCACTACACTGGTGACCCCGATTTTCCTTCGCAAGTCGCGATGGACCTGAACGCTCCACTACCCGACTCTGCCAGTCAGCAACCTCTGGACCCTGCCGCCCGCGCCGCTCGCCACGCTGTGGCAGTGAGGCTGCCTCCCTTGTGGACCGACGACCCCGACTTCTGGTTTTTCAGAAGCGCGTTGATTGTCTGTTGCAATTTATCACGTTGATTCTTTTACTTTCTTCCTCTCAAGTTAATCTGCTTGCAATCGTCATTCTCTGCCGAGGAAAGTGTGGTCTCTCCAAATGCATCACCTGCTATCTCGTGTCGATGGCTGCGGCGGATCTAATGATTATGATCATCGAAGTCCTGATGTACGAAATGATTCAGGCATACAAAACGTACCCGTTTTTTTATGATTCACCTTTGAACAACCTGGTCATGGTTCTTAGAAATGCTCCGTTCTGTCTTGTCCACTATACCTTTTGCAAGGTGGTTTTAGATTGGTCTGTGTGGCTTACGGTCGCTTTCACCTTCGATCGGTTTGTGGCCATTTGCTGGGCTAAGTTTAAGACAAAATACTGCACTCCAAAAATTGCGGGATTGATTATTGGCACAATCTGCATCACTTTCTGCCTAAAGAACATACCTTTTTATTTCCGGTACATGACGATATCATTTAATTATTACGGTTATTGGGAGTGTGGAGGTAAATCCCCGCTTCGTGATACTGGAGAGGTCCAGGGTCTTTATTGGATTGACGTACTGTTGAACCCGCTGCTTCCTTTCTTCCTCATTTTGACTCTCAATTCACTGACTGTCAGTCGGATCCTGGTGGCGAGCAAACGCCGCCGGGCGCTTAAGGGACAGAGAAATGGCAGCAAGCAGCGAGATTCTGAGATGGAAACCCGGCGACAATCCATCATTCTCCTCTTCACCCTGTCTGCGAGTTTCCTTCTCTGCTGGGCGACAACCACGCTGGTCTTCATTCTCATGAGATGTCTCTACACAGACCTGGAGACGTCTATCCGGCTTTATTATGCAAAGCAAGTGGGGTATGCTGTTCAGCTTCTCAGCTGCTGCGCAAACACCTTTATTTACGGAGTGACTCAGACCAAATTTAGAGAGCAACTGAAGATTGCGATCAGCTTTCCCATTACTCAACTTGTTAAAATTTTGATGTACTGTGTATCGAAAGGTAAAATGGCCCAATAACATTCTTCTGTTCTGAGAAAACAGAGAAGTGCTGCACCTTCACTGGGCAAGACCTCGGTCCACCCAGTGCACGCTAAGCTAATATTAAATCGAATCCAGTTCACAGTCTGAGACGTCTCGATTCATTCATTTGCAATATAGAATATAAAGATTAGTTTCAAGTCGGGACTAATTTTCAAGCAAATTTTGTTTACCAATAATGCCGCATTGTGAGTTAATGTTGTTGGTGTCGTGCACAGATACGGATAATGACACATTGTGATTCTCGACGACTCCTCGGCGCCTGTGAAACACTGACAACTGTAGTTGCTGTATTCATTGACTGATTCCACTATTTACAGTGCATTGATGAAATATTCAGACCCCATCAATCTTTCCACATTTTGCTCCGTTACAGTCTTATTTTAAAATGCATTAAATTCATTTTTTAATCATTAATCTACATTGCGAAAACAGGTGTTTAGAAATTTTTGCAAAGTAATTAAAAATAAATAACTGAAAAATCATATTTACATAAATATTCAGACCCTTTACTCAGTATTTTGTTGAGGCACCTTTGGTAGCGATTACAGCCTCAAGTCTTCTTGGGTGTGACGCTACAAGCTTGGCACATCTGTATTTGGGTAATTTCTCCCGTTCTACTCTGCAGATCCTCTCAAGCTCTGTCAAGTTGGATGGGGAGCGTCGAATCACCGTTATTTTCAGGTCTCTACAGAGATGTTCAATCGGGTTCAAGTCCGGGCTCTGGCTGGTCCACTCAAGTACATTCACAGACGTGTCACCAAGCCACTCCTGCGTTCACCCCTCTTCATTCTGAGGTCCAGAACGCTCTGGGACAGGTTTTCATTAAAGATCTCTCTGCACTTTACTCCATTCATCTTTCCCTCGATCCTGACTAGTCTCCCAGTTCCTGCCGCTGGAAAAACATCCCCACCTCCTGATGCTGCCACCACTATGCTTCACTGTAGGTATGGTATTGGCCAGGTGATGAGCGGTATCACTTGGCATTCAGGCCAAAGAGTTCAATCTTGTTTTCATCAGACGGAGAATCTTGTTTCACATGGTTTGAGAGTCCTTCAGATGCCTCTTGGCAAACTGCAAGCGGGCTGTCATGTGGCTTTTACTGAGGAGTGACGTCCTTCTGGTCACTTTACCATAAATGCCTGGTTTGTGGAGTGCTGCAGATACAGAAGGTTCTCCCATCTTCACAGTGGAACTCTGGAGCACTGTCAAAGTGACCATCGGGTTATTGGTCAAATAGAAACATAGCAAATAGGTACAGGAGGAGGCCATTCGGCCCTTCGAGCCAGCATCGCCATTCATTGTGATAATGGCTGATCGTCCACAATCAATAACCCGTGCCTGCCTTCTCCCCGTATCCCTTGCTTCCAGAGGCCCTCGAGCTCTATCTAACTCTCCCTTAAATCCATCCAGTGATTTGGCCTCCACTGCCCTCTGTGGCAGAGAATTCCACAAATTCACAACTCTCTGGGTGAAAAAGTTGCTTCTCACCTCAGTTATAAATGGCCTCCCTTTATTCTAAGACTGTGGCCCCTGGTTCTGGACTCGCCGAACATTGGGAACATTTCTCCTGCATCCAGCTTGTCCAGTCCCTTTATAATTTTATATGTTTCTATAAGATCCCCTCTCATCCATTGAATACAAGCCTAGTGTTTTCAATCTTTGCTCATGCCAGTCCCGCCATCTCAGGGATCAATCTCATGAATGTACGCTGCACTGCCTCAATTACAAGGATGTCCTTCCTCAAATTAGGAGACCAAATTGGTACACTATACTCCAGATGTGGTCTTACTAGGGCCCTATACAACTGCAGAAGAACCTCTTTACTCCTATACTGAAATCCTCTTGATATAATAAAAAAATAATAATAATAATGCATAGTGGCGGCGCCCGGGGCCTACGCCACTCCCTTGGTCATTCCACTCGGCACTCAGTGGACGGGGGAGGGGATTAGGTCACTTCCTGGGTCAGTTCTCTTGGGTCAGGTGGTCTGGGGATATAAAGGGTTTTGGGTGTGTCGACTCACGAGTTTTAGTGCGGTGTATGTGTTCGTTGCGGAATAAAGTATTGCTACTACTTATCTGGCGTCTGGCCTGATTTCTGTGGTGACCGCACCCACTACACTGGTGACCCCGATTTTCCT
The DNA here is from genome assembly GCF_053455715.1 of Rhinoraja longicauda. Classification (NCBI taxonomy): domain Eukaryota; kingdom Metazoa; phylum Chordata; class Chondrichthyes; order Rajiformes; family Arhynchobatidae; genus Rhinoraja; species Rhinoraja longicauda. The sequence continues at coordinate 2,329,830 of NC_135996.1, forward strand.
TCGCAAGTCGCGATGGACCTGAACGCTCCACTACCCGACTCTGCCAGTCAGCAACCTCTGGACCCTGCCGCCCGCGCCGCTCGCCACGCTGTGGCAGTGAGGCTGCCTCCCTTGTGGACCGACGACCCCGACTTCTGGTTTTTCAGAAGCGCGTTGATTGTCTGTTGCAATTTATCACGTTGATTCTTTTACTTTCTTCCTCTCAAGTTAATCTGCTTGCAATCGTCATTCTCTGCCGAGGAAAGTGTGGTCTCTCCAAATGCATCACCTGCTATCTCGTGTCGATGGCTGCGGCGGATCTAATGATTATGATCATCGAAGTCCTGATGTACGAAATGATTCAGGCATACAAAACGTACCCGTTTTTTTATGATTCACCTTTGAACAACCTGGTCATGGTTCTTAGAAATGCTCCGTTCTGTCTTGTCCACTATACCTTTTGCAAGGTGGTTTTAGATTGGTCTGTGTGGCTTACGGTCGCTTTCACCTTCGATCGGTTTGTGGCCATTTGCTGGGCTAAGTTTAAGACAAAATACTGCACCCCAAAAATTGCGGGATTGATTATTGGCACAATCTGCATCACTTTCTGCCTAAAGAACATACCTTTTTATTTCCGGTACATGACGATATCATTTAATTATTACGGTTATTGGGAGTGTGGAGGTAAATCCCCGCTTCGTGATACTGGAGAGGTCCAGGGTCTTTATTGGATTGACGTACTGTTGAACCCGCTGCTTCCTTTCTTCCTCATTTTGACTCTCAATTCACTGACTGTCAGTCGGATCCTGGTGGCGAGCAAACGCCGCCGGGCGCTTAAGGGACAGAGAAATGGCAGCAAGCAGCGAGATTCTGAGATGGAAACCCGGCGACAATCCATCATTCTCCTCTTCACCCTGTCTGCGAGTTTCCTTCTCTGCTGGGCGACAACCACGCTGGTCTTCATTCTCATGAGATGTCTCTACACAGACCTGGAGACGTCTATCCGGCTTTATTATGCAAAGCAAGTGGGGTATGCTGTTCAGCTTCTCAGCTGCTGCGCAAACACCTTTATTTACGGAGTGACTCAGACCAAATTTAGAGAGCAACTGAAGATTGCGATCAGCTTTCCCATTACTCAACTTGTTAAAATTTTGATGTACTGTGTATCGAAAGGTAAAATGGCCCAATAACATTCTTCTGTTCTGAGAAAACAGAGAAGTGCTGCACCTTCACTGGGCAAGACCTCGGTCCACCCAGTGCACGCTAAGCTAATATTAAATCGAATCCAGTTCACAGTCTGAGACGTCTCGATTCATTCATTTGCAATATAGAATATAAAGATTAGTTTCAAGTCGGGACTAATTTTCAAGCAAATTTTGTTTACCAATAATGCCGCATTGTGAGTTAATGTTGTTGGTGTCGTGCACAGATACGGATAATGACACATTGTGATTCTCGACGACTCCTCGGCGCCTGTGAAACACTGACAACTGTAGTTGCTGTATTCATTGACTGATTCCACTATTTACAGTGCATTGATGAAATATTCAGACCCCATCAATCTTTCCACATTTTGCTCCGTTACAGTCTTATTTTAAAATGCATTAAATTCATTTTTTAATCATTAATCTACATTGCGAAAACAGGTGTTTAGAAATTTTTGCAAAGTAATTAAAAATAAATAACTGAAAAATCATATTTACATAAATATTCAGACCCTTTACTCAGTATTTTGTTGAGGCACCTTTGGTAGCGATTACAGCCTCAAGTCTTCTTGGGTGTGACGCTACAAGCTTGGCACATCTGTATTTGGGTAATTTCTCCCGTTCTACTCTGCAGATCCTCTCAAGCTCTGTCAAGTTGGATGGGGAGCGTCGAATCACCGTTATTTTCAGGTCTCTACAGAGATGTTCAATCGGGTTCAAGTCCGGGCTCTGGCTGGTCCACTCAAGTACATTCACAGACGTGTCACCAAGCCACTCCTGCGTTCACCCCTCTTCATTCTGAGGTCCAGAACGCTCTGGGACAGGTTTTCATTAAAGATCTCTCTGCACTTTACTCCATTCATCTTTCCCTCGATCCTGACTAGTCTCCCAGTTCCTGCCGCTGGAAAAACATCCCCACCTCCTGATGCTGCCACCACTATGCTTCACTGTAGGTATGGTATTGGCCAGGTGATGAGCGGTATCACTTGGCATTCAGGCCAAAGAGTTCAATCTTGTTTTCATCAGACGGAGAATCTTGTTTCACATGGTTTGAGAGTCCTTCAGATGCCTCTTGGCAAACTGCAAGCGGGCTGTCATGTGGCTTTTACTGAGGAGTGACGTCCTTCTGGTCACTTTACCATAAAGGCCTGGTTTGTGGAGTGCTGCAGATACAGAAGGTTCTCCCATCTTCACAGTGGAACTCTGGAGCACTGTCAAAGTGACCATCGGGTTATTGGTCAAATAGAAACATAGCAAATAGGTACAGGAGGAGGCCATTCGGCCCTTCGAGCCAGCATCGCCATTCATTGTGATAATGGCTGATCGTCCACAATCAATAACCCGTGCCTGCCTTCTCCCCGTATCCCTTGCTTCCAGAGGCCCTCGAGCTCTATCTAACTCTCCCTTAAATCCATCCAGTGATTTGGCCTCCACTGCCCTCTGTGGCAGAGAATTCCACAAATTCACAACTCTCTGGGTGAAAAAGTTGCTTCTCACCTCAGTTATAAATGGCCTCCCTTTATTCTAAGACTGTGGCCCCTGGTTCTGGACTCGCCGAACATTGGGAACATTTCTCCTGCATCCAGCTTGTCCAGTCCCTTTATAATTTTATATGTTTCTATAAGATCCCCTCTCATCCATTGAATACAAGCCTAGTGTTTTCAATCTTTGCTCATGCCAGTCCCGCCATCTCAGGGATCAATCTCATGAATGTACGCTGCACTGCCTCAATTACAAGGATGTCCTTCCTCAAATTAGGAGACCAAATTGGTACACTATACTCCAGATGTGGTCTTACTAGGGCCCTATACAACTGCAGAAGAACCTCTTTACTCCTATACTGAAATCCTCTTGATATAATAAAAAAATAATAATAATAATGCATAGTGGCGGCGCCCGGGGCCTACGCCACTCCCTTGGTCATTCCACTCGGCACTCAGTGGACGGGGGAGGGGATTAGGTCACTTCCTGGGTCAGTTCTCTTGGGTCAGGTGGTCTGGGGATATAAAGGGTTTTGGGTGTGTCGACTCACGAGTTTTAGTGCGGTGTATGTGTTCGTTGCGGAATAAAGTATTGCTACTACTTATCTGGCGTCTGGCCTGATTTCTGTGGTGACCGCACCCACTACACTGGTGACCCCGATTTTCCTTCGCAAGTCGCGATGGACCTGAACGCTCCACTACCCGACTCTGCCAGTCAGCAACCTCTGGACCCTGCCGCCCGCGCCGCTCGCCACGCTGTGGCAGTGAGGCTGCCTCCCTTGTGGACCGACGACCCCGACTTCTGGTTTGACCAGGCCGAGGCGCAGTTCGCCCTGCGGGGCGTAACTGCCGACGACACTAAGTATTTTCACGTAGTCGGCGCCCTCGACGCGTCCACCTCGCGACTGGTCCGACCCTTCCTCTGCGCCCCCCCCCCCCCCCCCGGCGACCGATAAGTACGTGGCCCTCAAGGCCTTCCTCCTTCAGCAGTTCGGCCTCTGCAGCCCGGATCCTCCGAATGCCGGGCCTGGGTGAACGCCGCCCGTCGGTACTACTCGCCGACATGTTCGTGCTGCTGGGCGACTACG